>NW_005369443.1:736698-763390 GCF_000412655.1 Myotis brandtii | reverse complement strand
GCCCGCCTGCTGTGGACAAGGAGGGCTTTGGAAGAGGCCAGGCCCCCCAGCCTCAGCTGGTGCCAGGCACCCAGGGAGCTCAGCTCAGGGCCAAGCTTTGGCTGATCCCCGGGCTCAGGATGCAAGCCCCTCTCAGAGCTCCCAGACCCTCCCTGGGCCCTGTCCCTGTGCCCCACCCTCCTCCTTGGCCTTCTCAGCCCCCCAGCCATCAGTGAGCTGGGATTATTTCAAATCCAAGCCTGGGTGATCTGGGAAACGCCTCATTTCCATATGCAAACTCACCAAGCCCCTGAGCTGTCTGGAGCAGCATGGGGTTTGCCACCCTGGCTCAGTTGGGTCTTGGGTTTGGGCCCGCACAGCCCATCCACACCTCTGGACATCAGATGAGCCTCTGCCTGCAAGAGGTGGACACGCTGTTTATTCCCAGGGCCTTGCCAACCACGGTGCCAGCTCCTTGCCCCTGAGCCTTTGGCCATCCTGGCCTCTCTCAGAGGAGCTCTGGAACTCTGGGGCCAGATGGGTGGCTGGCACTGCTGACCCAGTTTGGATATCAACCAAGCTGGACACCAACCCGGGCACCTACCCCTGCTGAGAAGCAGACAAAGAGCGAGTGTCATCTGAATAGGGCTCCGCCCACCGACTGTGGGACAAGCTTCTCACTGAAGGGATTCAGGGCCCCAGCCCAGATCGGGGACCCCAGAAGCTCAGACCCGTCCCTTCCTTGCCTTGGGAGGAAGAAGTGGAGGTAAATGGGCCCCTGCCTACTGGAAAACATGCGGGTGCCCACCTGTACCCTGAGCCAGGAGCCTCACAGAGTCGGGCTTGTGGTGCCCCCCCACCCCCCAGGGCCTGCCTGCCTGGCTCACCCTGGGTCTCAGCTGCTCTCTGCAAATGGCCCCCAAACTTCCCCAGGTCCGGACCAGGCTGTCTCCCACCTCCCCCCGATTTCTCTGCAACCCACCCACTGCAGCTACGGAGCTACAGGCCTGGAATCTGCATTTTAACAGCTGCCCGGCTGATCCAGGCCGTACCTAGAGAGAAGATACTCCTGTTCCTTCCCAGTTAGCCATCCCCTCCTGGTTTCCAGAATGTTCTGTACTGCCTACTGAGCTCCACTCACCACCCTGGCTCCCTGGTCCTCAGGCTCCCACTTTTCCAGCAGACTTTCTGCCACCGGACCCCGGACACCCTTTGCTCTGACCATGGAGAGCCACAGCTGTTTCCCCAGCACACAGTAACCCTCCCTCTCCTGCGTGCGGGTCCGTCCATCTGGAATGCTTGTTCAATGGCCTCCTTTCTACCTGAGATATCCTTGCTCGTCTCATGGACCAGCTCCAATGTCACTCCCCAAAGCCTTCCCTGACCCCCGCCTTGTCCCTGCTTCCCCTTCGTCCGGACGTGTCTTCTAGTTGCATTCATCACGCTGCACCAAACTTGCGTCCCCTCCTGGCTGGGCTGTGTGTGGTCCCCCCGCACGGGGCCGGCCAAGGACTGCTGGGAGAGCAGGGCAGAGCGGCTTCGCAGTGACACGCATCCAGACTCAGATGTCTCAGGGGCTGCCGAAGTCCTGCTATGTGCTTGGCTCTCTCCTCACTTTTTCCAAAGACAGCGGAGCCCTAGGCAGGGGAATGGACTCACCCAGGATTCCTCAGCTGAGGTGGTGGTGCTGGCCCTAGAACTGACCCGTGATCACCACCTGCACCACTGGCCTCACTGACCGGGACCATAGTCTTGGACTGTGGCTGGGACACAGGCTCACCCAGTCCCCAAGCCCTAGATGGGCCTCGATGGGACACATTGCAAAAAGAAAAAGAAAAATACTGAGATCAAGGGCTTGCCCAGAGCAGAGGCCCAAAGCCAGGGGCCTGGATACCACTGGCCAGAGTGTGGAACATGGGAGCCCAGGACACAGAGTGGCCCTGTATGTGGGGTACACCATGAACACAGGGGCAAGACTCACTGGTTTTCGCCCAGGGCCCCTCTGGCCAACAGTCCAGCTGCCCCGGGGGCCACAGGTTCCCAAGGCCACTCCCCAGAGAGTTGCCAGGCAGAGACTGGATCCCAGAGTTGATACTAAACACACCCGATCCTAGCAGACAGACGTGGGAGGCGCCCCGAAGAGGCCAGTGCTGTTTGAGCAGAGCAGCGATGAGGTGACCCCTGACTCCCTGCCAGGAAGCCACTTAGCGGCAGCCGCTGGCGCACCAGAGATACCCCATCTGTCAGCACGGGCCACGTGATGGGCTGGTGTCCAGCCATGGCCTCGAGGGGAGCCGCCAGAGGGGGTCCAGACGCTATTCAGGGCCCTGGGTATTCAGGGCCCTGGCTCAGAGTCAGGAAAGGGCTGAGGTCACCATCTGAGGGAGCCACCTTGCTAGCTCTGGGTCCTCGGAGCTTTAACCTCAGTCCACGTACAACCCCGGGGCTGCCACACCTTCTGCATCCTCTGAGCGAGCAATGCCTTGGAGGTTTGCCCTGAGTGCCAAGGTCAAGGTCCCAGACAAGTGACTTGGCCACTTATCACCTGTGCAGTGGCTGTGGGCAGGTCCCCTCACTGCTGCCCTTCACTTTCCTTCTCCATAAAATGGACTAAAAATGAAGAACAATGACCGAATGATGCATATGAGGTGCTGGTGAGAGAAGGGCAGGAGAGAGAAATGGGGTGTTTATCCCCGGCTCTCTTCATGCCTCATCCTAGGCCTGCCGGTGGCTGTTCCTCAGGATCTCAGCTGCTGTGGTGGGGCTGGGGTGCGGGGGTGGGGGGTCCCTGTTGCATGGTCCCAGCTCTTGCTGGACCCTGGTGCCACCTTCCCTTTCTGTTCCCCTCCAGGCCTGGGGGCAGGCAGATCACAGCTGGACCTCAGCACCTCTTCTTGCCTCCCTTGCCTCCCCTCCCCGGCTTCTGCACACACTCCCTTCCTTAAAGTCGCTTCTGTTCATCCCTTTGGGTGTATCACTGACCTCCCGTCGAGACCCTCCTGACACAGAATCTACCACAGGATGGTGCCCAGGGCTGCTTGACAAATGAGGTTTGTCCCAGCACCTTTCCCGCATCCCAAAGCTGGGGAATGTCCTTCAGCCTGAGACCTTCCAACCCCACCCCCCATGGTTGGCTGACTCCTCCAGGCCCAGGCTTTTCCCTTTTCCCTTCACCCACTGCACAGCCTTGTCCACAGGTCCAGGGTTCTGCCTCAGTTTCCCCAGCAGGATGAAAGTCCAGGCTGAACTCCCACTCCCTTGGCCCAGGCCCACTCATACTGGCCTGTCCCCTTCCCGATCCTCCCCAGAAAGTCAGATGTGTCTACCAATGAGTGGCCCGACCCCTTCCCCACCCACCTCAGGCCATGTGCATCACTGGGCAGACCCAATGGACCATCCCCTGCAGCCACCCTACCTTCACTCCACACTTCACTCATGCTTTGCTTGATCTGTCTCACTCCTGGGACGGTGCTCTGGGCCTTCCATAGCCTCCCCCTGGCATCCCCAAGACCTGCCTGGTGAGTGTGTGCTCAGCTCCATACCCCTCCAGATCCCCCACAGCACCCATAGGCTCACATGTGGTCCAATGGGCTAGAAAGGCAAGCGGGGTGGGCCACAGAGGCCTGGAATGCTGAGCTGAGGGGCTCGAGTTTTAGCCTGAAGTGAGACTCCACTTTATATATTATTGATGTAAGTTTTTAAAAAATCACTTATATGTATTGCAAATATCTTCTCCTGGACTATGGCTTGCCTTTCACTTTCTTAATGGTGTGTTTTCCTTCTTTTCTATCTTTTTATATTGAAAACAATTAAGTGCACAGATCTCAGTTATACAGTTTAATCTTTGTTTTGAAAAATGCATATGTTACAAACTTACAATAAATAGGTCCAGGAGATCTAATGCACAGCATAGTGAATATAGACAACAACATTGTATTATAATCACCAAACTTGCTAAGAATCTAGATCTTAATTATTCCAACCACAAAAAAGAAGTGATAATTATGTGATGTAACGAAGGTGCTAACTATTCATACAATGGCAATCATATTACAATATATAAATGTATCCTATCAACATGTTATACACCTTACATTTATAATATAGTGTAATAGATTTAAAATTTAAAAATCTTTTAAAAAGAACAGAAAAATGCATATGCTTATGTAACCCTCACCCCTCTCAGGACACAGAACATTTCCATCACTCCAGAAAGTTCCTTTCCCAGTTACTCAGAACCCCTGATATGATTTGTAATAGCCATAGATTAATTTCGCCTTCAGTGGTGTCATTTGATGTGCAATTTAATTTTTATGAAATTATATATTTTTTTCTTTCATGGCTAGTGCTTTTTGTGTCATGTTTTTAAAAATATAAATGTTTGCCTATCCCAAAGTTATAAAGATATTCTCCTACAATTTCTTCACAGTTTTAGCTTTCATATTTAGGTTTATAATCCATCTTGAACTAACGTTTGTGTGTGATGTGAGGTAGGGATCAGTAATATATATATCCAGTGTTTCAGCAGCATTAATTGCATAGAATTGTATCTGTGCCTTTGTCATAAATTGAGTGACTGCATGGGCAACTTATGTTTCTAGACTCTATTCTATTCCATTTGGATTCCTTTCTATCGGCAATTAAACATGGCTAAATCACTCCCTGTCTGAAAACCCCCAACCCTGGCTTAACTCCACACTCTGCTCCACTTCAAAGCAAAGTTCTTTTAAGAGTTCACTGTTTCCACTCCTTACCTCCCACTTTCTCCACCGTCCCCTCCAGTCTGGCTTCTGTCATTTCTCTTCCACCAAAACAGTTCCCTCCATGTTCCTAATACCTTTTTGTTGGTAAATCCAATGGATCCTTTATATTCTTCCTTTTATTCCATTTTGCTACAGTACTTGACACTAGTTTCAACTTCCCACTCCATGAATCCCTCTTCCCTTTTATTCTATGACCACTCTCTTGATTTTCTGCCTATCTCTCCAGCTACTCCCAATCTCTCACTACTCTCCCTTTTCCATCTCTTAAAGTTGGGACTCTTTGAGGTTTAGTCCCAAATCCTCTTCTCTCTCATGCCCCACTCCCTGCTCTGGGGAGCTCATCTTCTCCCATGATTACAATTACCATCCATAGTGAGGGTTATCAACTCTGGCTGCATGGTAGAATGCCGTGGGAGCTTTACAAAAATTCCAGTGCTAAGCATCCTCAGAGATTCTATTGGTCTAGGGGTGGGGCCCAAGCATCAGTATTTTGTTAAACTTTCAGTTTTCATTCTAATATGCAGCCAATGTTGAGAACCACTTGGCGAGATGCTGGTGGTCACTCCAGCATCTTTCCCCACACTCTGTCCCTCAGCACTACAAACTCAGCATCCCCAAAACGAATCATCCCCACCTGTCCCTCCTTTCCAAACCCGAACCCCAGCAGTACATACTTGAGCTGGAAACACCAGAGTTATTTTTGGTTCCTCAGCCTCCTCACACATCCTCAGATCTGGCCAAGTTCTTCCTGAGACAATCCGCTTTTCTCTGACCCAGTGCCTACTACAAGCTGGGTGGGCATCAGGGACACAGGGATGAGCAAGACAGACTTCACTGCTGCCTTTATGGGAGTTACAATTTAGCAAAGGATGAGTGGGTGTGGGAGTGAGTGAGTGAGTGAACAAATGATCGTGTATTTAATCTCTCAGCTATGGTCTTGGACATCAATCACCCCATGCCTCTCTGGTTGCCTGCTGTAATTTGTATGTTGGCTTGTTTTTTACAGATTTATTGAGGTTCAATTGACATTAATAGCAATTATCTAAAATGTACAATTTGATAGGTCTTGACATATGTATACACCCATGAAATCATCATCACTTTTAAGATAATGAACACATCATTCATCATCCCCAAAATTGCCCTCCTGCTTCTTAGTAATCCCTCCCTCTTGCCTCCCATGATGTCCCCCAAACAACTCACTATAGATCTGTTGAATTTTATATACTCTTTTTTAAGGGCGGGGTGGCTTCTTTCATTCAGAATGATTATTTTGAGATGCATCTATGCTGTAACATGTATCAATGGTTCATTTTTTTTTTATCGCCGAGTCATCCACTGTATGATATTCTTCAATTTGTTTATCCATTCACACACTGATGAACATTTGGGTTGTTTTCAGTTTGGGGCTCTTACAAATAAAGCTGCTATGAATACTTATGCATCATCTTTTGTGTGTGAATAGATACTTTCATTTCTTTTGGGAAATACCTAGAAGTGGAATGGCTGGGTCATGTGGTGGGCGTGGTAGCATTTTAAGGAACTGCCACACTGTTTTCCAAAGTGGTTGCCCCATTTTACACTCCACCAGCCGTGACTGAAGTTCCAATTTTTGCTTTTTTTTTTTTTAGGTCTAAAATTTCTTCATATATTCCAGATACAATTCCTTCGTTGGGTGTATGTTTTACAAAAATTCCAGTCTATGCCTTGCCTTTATCATTTTCTTTTTTAAAATGTATCTTTATTGTTGATATTACAGATATCTCCCATTTTCTCCCCCTTTAATCACTTTCTTAAGAGTGTCTTAGAGGAGCTAAAGCTTTTCATTTTAATGAAATCCAATTTATTGATTTTTTTCGTTTATTGTTTGTTCTTTTTGTATTTCAGAAATATTTGCCAAACCCAAGGTAATTAAGGCTTTCCCCCTATGTTTTCTTCTGAAAGTTTCATAGTTTTAGCTCTTACAGGTAGGTCTAGATCTATGTTGAATTAATTTTTCTGTATGGTGTGAGGGAGGGTAACTTCCACCAATCTTACTCTTCCTCCAATCCACTCTCCGCACTAAAGGGTGTTTTGGGAAACATGTAAACCTTTCCATGTCACTCCTGGGCTTAAAGTGCCCCCCTCAAGGCATACCCCAACCTCTCAAAGGCAGATGCCTCAGCTCACAGCTGGCCCCAGTCAACATCCAGCCTCCATCCCCCTATTCTGTGAACAACACTAGCTGTTTTGCACATGCTGTTCCTTCTGCCTGGAGGTTCCACCCCCGCTCCCCTCCCGTCTGTCACCGTAAACTTTTGGTGTGTCTTGTGAGTCCTTCAGGGATTCACTAAGATACTGCCTTGTCCAGGAGCCTCGGACAGAGGCAGAGGATGGCCCGGAGCCCCATGTCCTGCTGACACTGCTGACCACTGGAATCATAGTTACCTAGTTACCTGTCTGTTTCCTCTCAGCAGTTCCTTCGGGGCAAGGGCAGGTGTCCCCTCATTCAGGACCTCAGTCAACATACTTAACAACTGAGATCCCCTCTCCAGGACATGCCAGCTGAAAACCAGCCTGGCCTTTATCTGTGTCCTCGGTGGGAAGCAAACCAGCCTGGGCATTTACCCTGCACACCTTTCCCTCCACCCGGACATTTTGCTTCCAGGACATATTGGCCTCATGTCTGTCCCCTTGGAGGTGGTGGGAGGCGATGTCCTTGGGAAAAGCAGGGCTGGGCTGGAGAGGGCAGGAGAGGGAAGCAGAAGCTGAGGTGTTGGCAATGCAGGTTCCGGAAGCTGATAAACAGGCCTGGGTCCGCAGGGCGGGGTGAAGTCAGGGCACCGAGGGCAGCCTCCGCTCAGGGTCTGTGGCCCCCCAGGAGCTGCCACGGGAGGCCATGGGCCCCTGGGCAGCTACAGGGCTTTTGCACGGCTCTCCCTGCTCCGGCAAGGAAGGGGGGTGAACCTGAGGTCACCCCACGCCTCTCGCCGCTTTCTCAAACAGCCGCCGACCACAGGGGACCTGGGAAGCCAAGTCAATAACGTGAAACCATAAACTATCGAAGGCGTTGAACGTTTGGACAGAGGAGCAGACGCGGCAAATGGGGCCTTTTCCCAGGCAGCTCGTGTGGAACAAGCACAACAGATTTATGAGTGTCTGGTTGAAACGGAGCTGCGCGCGGGTGGGGTGAGCGATGGGGGCCGGTCGGAGACAGGGACGTCTCTCGTGCACAGGAAAGATGATAAATGGGAATTAATTGCACAGTCCCCAAGACCATGATTTAAAATGCGTGAAACACTGTCTCTTTCTTTAGTGTGGTGTCATTTGGAGCAACATAAATGCATTTATCGGCCCTTTTATGGGCTCTCCCAAGACCTTCAACCCCTGGTCCTCTGTTCTCTGAAAGGGGCAATTGGAGAGGGATGTTGGCCTCTGTGTGTGATGGGGCCGGGTGGGCTGCGAGCCCGTCCTTGGCCAGGACCGCGGACTCCCAGATGTAGCCGCATGGCCTGTCTCGGAGTCACGGGGCGTGTCTAATTCTGGTTACAGACTCTGGACAGACTCTGAGGCTTCGAGTGTGCATGCACACACACACACACACACACACACACACACACACACACACACACACGTGCACACTCAAGCTTTACTGAGTGCCAGGCTTTACTGTAGGGAGAAATGAGAACCATCTCCCCTCCAGCCTCCCTTAGGGATCGGCTCATTTGTGGGAGCAGGGTTTCCTGACCCACTGGGGAGCCACCCACCCTCCCTGTACCTTCCCCCACCATCCAGGAATATGCTGCGGCGGCTCCTCAAATGCCCTCGGCTGGTGTGGAACAGGTGGAAGCCGCTCAGGGTCCAAGGCAGCCTTGGGAGGTGGGCGGGGCAGAGGCCATCAGGGCCTGGTCATCTCGGGCTCTGAGTGTCCCTGGAGGAGGCACTTGCCTACCCGGTTCAGTGGTGATGGGTTAGTCAGGGTCAGAAGGGCCAGAAGGGAGCTGCCTCCTAGGGGGCTCCATGTCCTTGGGGTGACCCTTCTTCCTCCAGGACACCCCTGAGCCACCCCTGCGTTGGTCCTAACCACGCCTGGTGCCAGGAGAAGCCCTGAGGCCACAGGAGCACAGAGGCTTCAACTCTCAGGAAGGGAGACCCTGGGGCAGAAATCCTAGGCAGGTGGCCCTGGGGAATGGATGCCACAAGGAGTTTACAACTTGCAGACCTGCCCTTGGGAGCCCCAAGCTGTGGTCATCTGACTGTCACTGCCGGCTGCTGGAGCTCCAGTCCCGAGGGACAGGATGTGCTTGGGAAGAGTTGTACAGCATGGCCTGGCTGTCAGCACACCATAAAGAATGAGCAAGATCAACAAAGCCCCGGCCATCTTACACACCACCCGGCTCCACCGCCAGGCTGCGTCCTAACCCACGCTCCCTCTTCCTGCCCCAGAGATCAATCCCCCCTGGCCGTGGTCTCCCCTGGCCACCTCACCCAGGACCACACGTTACATAGCACTCCAACCCCCTAATTTCTAGAGATGGGGGTACCAACTTTTGTCATCAAACAATCTAGGCCCTGGGTCTGTAGCCAGAGCCCAGCACAGCCCTTCTAGATGCCCAAAGGCATGCCGTGAGGCCAGCATCAGCACAGCCTTCCTTTACCCAAAAGGAAAATGAAACCCAGTGAGGTGAATGACTTGCCCAAGGTCACACATCTGTGAAGGAGTGAACCAGCCTGGAAGCATGGCCTGGAGGTCAGATGCTTAGCTCTCCAGGCTCCGTCTCTTCGGCAGAGACCAAGCAAAACCTGACAGGCTCTGGTGTGTGTGTGTGTGTGTGTGTGCGCGCTTGTGTGCACCTCTTCAAACCCCAGAATGCACACACATACACGCACACACAGGGACGCAGAGTATACATGCACATGTACACACCGACATGAGCATGTGTGCATACATGTATACACATGTGTGGGCATACATAACCCACACGTATATGTGTGCATATGCACACGCACAAGCATGTTTGCACATGAACACACATCAACACATACATATGCACACATGAAGAAACACATGGATGGATGTATACATATGAGTAGGCACGTGAGGGGACACGCCCACTCAGCATGCAGCAGGAAGAGCACAGGTTCCCTTCCCACCCTGCTCACCATGGAGCCCTCCCGCTGCTGCTGTTCAATGAAATGATGGATGAGGAGCCCAGGGGCCCAGGGCCTGGGCAATGAGAGCGGCCTCAGCAGGATGGCACGCAGGCCCCATCCAGACTGGGGCGTCGCCCGGAATAAAAGCATGAGGCAAACATGAGCAAGGCTGTAAACATGGGCAGACAATAGGGGAGACAGGCCCTGGGGCTCCATAACGAGCGTCCAGCCAGGCCAGAGCTTAGGGCCTGCTTGGCTCCGGGGCGGCTGAGGGGACGGCAGGCGGGGGCTGCTCTGTGCTTGGCTGGGACGGCTGTCTCGGGCCGCGGCTGGCCGGTCCAGCTCGGAGTTGGCTGGAAGGCCTGGCCTCCACACAATAAACAACAGAGAAAGATAAATCGCAAATGTGTCTGGAACTGGTGGGGAGCGGGGAGAGGTATGAGGGGGTCACCAGGGGACCTGTTTCCTTCCTTGGCCACTCCGCTGCCCCCCCATAGGAGGGCTCAGCTCTCCAGGGGGTTCAGTCTTGGAGCCCAGGACCGCTGGGGGTCAAGGTGGTGGGACCAGAGACAAGATGTATTGAGTATGTGGAGCCAAAGAGGGCCTTTGAGGGGAATTTCCACCTGGAAAATTCCAAAGGAGCGCAAGGGCTCTGTACGGAGTGGAAAGGCTGGAGGGCGGGGCTGGAGTCTCCAGGCCAGGCCGATGGGCCATCAGGGAGCCCACAGACCCAGCCGGCATCCGCTGCTTTGGCCCCCACCCACACCCCAGCAGCACGTGTTCTCCCCTCTTCCAGAAAAGGAAACAGGCAGATCAGGGGGCTTTCTCTTCGGTGCCTCCTCCCTGTGCCCCCCAACCCCGTCTCAGAGTCCCCCCTTTCCCCAGGTGACCTCATGCCCAGCAATTCTACCTGCTGACCCCACTCCTCCAACTCTACTTCTGATGCAGACCTTCTCCCTGGGCTGCATTCTGGACACTTCCACCCGCACGCCCCTGGGCACCTAGCAGGTGCAGCCCTCATCATGGCTCCCCTTCTGTGGACCCACCTTTACTGCCTCAGCCAGAGATCATGCAGCTGGGCCTGAGTCCCCTGTCTTTCCCCCTCCCCCAGGCCCACCAACTCTTCCTTCACCTGTTCCCTCCCGTCCTCCCACCACCACTTGGCAGCCCAGGCTTTCCTCTCCTCAGCCTGCACAGCAGCCAGAGGGATCTGGGAGAATGCATCCGACTTTCTTGGTCTATTTTTATTGATTTCAGAGAGGAAGGAAGAGGGAGAGAGAGATAGAAACATCAATGATGAGAGAGAATCATTGATTGGCTGCCTCCTGCAGGCCCCCCACTGGGGATCGAGCCCACAACCCGGGCATGTGCCCTTGACCGGAATCGAACCTAGGACCCTTCTGTCTGCAGGCCGACACTCTATCCACCGAGCCAAACCCGCTAGGGCGCATCGACTTTCTTGCTCCCCTCCCTGGTTCCCCATAATCTTCAGGACAAAAGCCCATCCTTAGGGTGCCACAGGGCCCACCTGGCTCCTCACTCTTTAGCCATTATTTTCCCTCCTCTACCACTTGACACCCACAGAGGAAACCTTTGGTAGGGCCTTGACTTCGCCATGATTTCCCCCCCACCAGGTGCTTCTAGAATGTTCTTGCAACTCATCTCCTCCCCTAGTCTGAGCAGGAGTCATGGCTCTGCCCCAGGGAGCTGGTCTGAAGGAGGAGACATGGGCCTGCCATACTAAGTAAGTTAGTCTGAGGGGAAAGACACAATCATGTTCTGGAAAGGGTCTGAGGGGGGAGACACAGTCCTGGCCCAGAAGGTCTAGTCTGAGGGGGTACAAGGCCTCCTCTGAGAAGACCCAACCACAGGGGAAAGGCCCCTGGATGCTATGACCTGAGTGAAGATGTGACCCTTCTCTTACAAGTCCCCATTCATCAGGTCTCCCCTGGGAGGGCCGGCGGGTGTGGGCCTGGCTCCAAGACCCCTTCAGCTCTGGGGAGGGCCTGCCAGCACAGGGCACAAGCCTGCATCCGCCTGCAGGAAGCCGGCGCCCAGGCAATGCCAGAGGGATGTGAGGCACAGAGCCAGGCTCGATGATGGGGTTGGCCCTACCTTTGGCTGCAGGGCCAATGCTGGGCGCACCCACTACTGGCCCTGCTGGGCTGTGAGGAGTGCAGAGGCAGGGGCCTGTAGTGGTTTATGAGCAGGAAGGACAGACAGGCACCCCTGTGCCCCCAACTCAAGCAGTCCATCTCCCAGGGCAGAGACCTCAGACCACTCTGCTGCCCTCACTTCCCACATCAGGATGCTTGTATGGGCCGCAGGGTCCCAACTCTCTGCTTCTTGAGGATGGGTCCCAAGTGACCCCCATTGAACAAAGCTCCCTGAAGAAGGAAGGAGGGAAGAATAACCATCTATCAAATGCCCGCTAGATGCTTTCCCAGCAACACCTCATTGCGTATAAAACCCTAGAGGAAAACGTCACTGTAGACTCAGAAAAGGTTTCCCCATCAAACACCAGTGACCCATGCCTCTCCTTGCCTCCCAGGTCCCATCTGCTGTCCCAAACCCTGCGGTTTTGAGCGTGGCTGCCAATGGCTGTCCTGCTTGAGAATGTTGTCCAGCCTTCTGAGAACACCTCAACAGTATGGAAGGAAGGGAGGAAGGAAGGAAGGAAGGAAGGAAGGAAGGAAGGACTGAGAACACCTCAACAGTATGGAAGGAAGGAAGGAAGGAAGGAAGGAAAGAAGGGAGGGAGAGAGGGAGGGAGGAAGGAAGGAAAGTGTTCCTGTGTCTCTTCGCTGGGCCAGAACCCATGCTACAGAGAGAAGGAAGCAGGATTGATTCCAGACTCTAGGAGCTTTCATTTTAGTGGAGACGACAGGCTAAGACCCAAATCAGTGCCTTGAGCATAAGTCAATGTGCCACGTGAATGCACAGAAGTGGGCAGTAAGGAGCCAGCGATCCATCCCCCAGGCCAGACGTGGGGAATTAATGGGAGGCTTCATGGAGAAGCGGGTGTTTTAGCTCCATCCTATGGGAAGGACTTTCCAGGCCCAGTGCCGAGGAGGTGCACGGGAAGACCGAACAGCCCAGACTTCTCAGGGGCCACAGTGTTTTGCCTGGAAGATGGGTGAGGTGCACAGGGAGACTATGGTCCAGGGAGCACGGATGCCTTAGGACACCAAGGGCCTTGACTCCCTGGCTAAGGAGCTAGACCTTTCTCTGCAGTCAACAGGGAGTCTGGGAAGATGTAAGTACAGGGTAACATAGCCACCCTGACTATGGAGGGAGGGCCTGAGGGTAGGGGGCTCTGACACAGGCTGGTACAATGATTTCAGTAAAGGATGGAGAGGTCTGTGCTAGAGCAATGATGACATGGCCATCGTCAGAGGCTGTCAGAACTCCCCTGGGGAGTGAGGGCGTGGCAGGATCACCCACTGAAATAAGACACTCAGGGGAAGGCATGCTGAGGGGCCATCCAGTGGGAGGTGGTTGGGATTATGGGCCTCAGCTTTCCTCCTTAGACCTGGAAATTCCCTCCTGAAATGCTCAGTTGCTGCCTGAGCCCCAGTTCCTCTCCTCCACCTTAGATAACTTTCCCATAGGTGGATGGTGGTCAAGGGGGAACTCTGCCTGGGCAGCCCAGATGGCAGGTCAGAGCCCAATCTTGGCCAGAGACAGGCCCAGAGGCCTCACACCTCCTGTTCACTGGGGCTGTGCCCCTGGGCAGAGCCTAGCCCCCTTGCTCAGACCCCGTGACTGGCCGTGGTGGGCCACAGGGTCGGGCTTGCTAGTGGATAGTGCTCCGAGCATCCAAGCCCACTGGCATGGGGAGCTGTGCCAAGGCCATGAGGAGAGAGGGTGATGGCCCCAGGAGCTTGGGTGTTCCAGCCACCCTCAGTGCAATAGGCAGCAGGCCCTGGCAGGGAACAGGCTGGACTGTGGGTGGCAGGGAGCCCTGGCCCGCAGGCAGCTGGCAGGGGCAGCAGCTGCTCATCTTGTTTTCCACTCCTCCCCAGATCATCATCCAGCTCATCACTTTCCCCTACGGTCCCTGGTCAAGTGGATAGAGACTGGGCTTTAGTGTGTGTCATCCGAGGGAGCACCAGGCAGGCCTTGCATCCAATCCCAGCTCTGCTCTAGCTAAGCAGTTTCTCCACTATGAAATGGAGATAGTAACATCCACAGTGCCTGGTCTCTAGTGGGTACTCGCCGAAGGGCAGCTCTAATGACGGCGGAACAGGCAGCAACCCCACACGACTGTTGCACAGGAGAGACCGTCTCCTGGTAGATCTGTGGCCAGAAATCCTAATGTTGTTCCATCACTCTCTTGATCGTTGTCTTATTGAGGCCTCCTCTAAAGTAGGGCCTTGTACAAGAAGGACAAGACAGGAGGGAAGTCCAGGACTTCAGCCACCCTAGATACCGGTCTTCATGATGTTGGACAGTTTTCTGATGGTCCGAAAAACACCACCAGCGCAGGCAGCAGGAAGTGGGGAGCCCAGTTACAGCTCTGGTTTTGCCTTTGCCTGGCCTTTCTCTGGCTGTAGCTGTCATCTGAACAAGTTGGATGTGCTGGTGGCCTCCAAGGACGCTTTCAGCGCTTGGCTTTTAGGATGCAGGTCCTTCACACCCACTGGCTAGGCATCTGCCCTCTTTGACCTCAGTCTGCAACACTTGCTTGCTCAGATTCCCTTCACTGGAACGCTCATCTTCTTCACTGGTGTTCCCAGCCCCGCTGGTTCTCTAACACCCAGCCCAGCCCAGCCCAGCCCAGCCTTTCCCAAATCAAAGCCTTGGCCCTGAGCAATCCAAGTACTTCTTACTGAGTCCTGCAGCCAGACCTGGACGGCACACGTTTCCTCAGCCCAGCTCTGCAGCCAGGAGCCCAATCTTCTCCCCTCCCTGGCTCAGACCATGGGCTCCAGGGCAGGAGCTGGTCCTCGGCATCCCTGTGTGCCCCTCAAAGTCTGGGCACATGCTCCTAAGTCAATGGGACTTAGAAAAGGAACCAGTAAGCTCGTGGCCTGACTTCCAATCCCTGCTCTGTCACTTCTAACAGGGTGACCTCAGGCAATTCTCGCCACTGACTCCAGCCCCTGCCAGCTCCATGTCACCCCCCGTAAAGTGGGGAGGCACCACTGCTGCATTCCTGGCTCACAGGTAAAAATTGAACTAAGTGCTCTCCATGGATGATCTCAGTTATTCCTCACGCCAGTCTTAAGAGGTTGAGTCTACTGCCATTTTAAGAT
Source organism: Myotis brandtii (assembly GCF_000412655.1). Lineage (NCBI taxonomy): Eukaryota > Metazoa > Chordata > Mammalia > Chiroptera > Vespertilionidae > Myotis > Myotis brandtii. Next base: position 748,257 of record NW_005369443.1, on the reverse strand, counting down.
GAGAAAGGGAGGCCTGGAAAGAGGCAGTGACTTGTAGAGGCCCGACCGAGTCCATGGCACAGCCAGGGTGCTGACTCTGCTTCAAGCTGCTCCCCCACCCCTGGGTTTTCTGATTTCTTTGAGATCACATCTAACAACGAAGCTCCTCAGCCCCAGAGAACATGAACCAGCTGGGCCTGACTGTGGGCTGCCCACTGATTCTCAGGCATTGGCTGCATGGATGCCAAGTCAGCCAGCCCAGAACTCCACCACCGGGCTGTCATCACCATGCAAGGCCAGAGTCCCAGCACATGAGCAGACATAAGCTATGAGATAGCCAGGACCTGCAGTCTGGCACACCCCACATCCAGGGTCACCTCTCCAACCAGACACATGCCTAGCTGTTAAGAAATGTCTAGTGATGTCAGAGGTCCAACCTGGGAGCGAAGTGGGTGGCAGTGGTGGTGGTGATGGTAGAGATGGTGAAGGTGGAGGTAAGAATGGAGGTGAGAATGGAGGTGAGGATGGAGGTGAGGATGGAAGAAATTATAGAGATGATTGAGACATTGGCAGTGACAACGGTGGTGATGATGGCAGACCTGCTGAAGATGGTGGGGATGGGATTAGACTGATAGTGAGGAAGGAGGAAGTGATGGGGACAATGGAGATATTGGTGGTGGTGATAGGGATGCTGCTGTGACTAGTGAAACTGGAGGCAACAGTGATGGTGAAAATAACAGCCAGAGAAGAGTCGCTGAGAGTAGCTCTTGACCCAAGCCCCTCTAGCACACACAGAAGCTCCTTCAGCCACGACTTTCAGTCACAGAAGCCCCCTCGGACTAGTCAGTGTCACTGATGAGCATTTAGCTGCAGGTAAGGTAATGGACAGGAAGGGGGCCCAGTTGCCTCCCTGGCATTAACTAATGTAAGTGAAGTATCAGGCATGACTTAGGCAACTGACAATGTGGGGGTTTCCAATTTAGTGAGAGGCCTAGTGACTGGAGTACCAGTTAGTTGGGATGTGGACTAGGGAAAGGCCCTCCTCTTCCAGCAAGGAAGCGAGGCCCTGGCCTCATTCATGCAGGGTAGCAAAGGCTCTGCTGCTGGATGCAGAGCACCCTGGAGCCATCCAGGCAGGGAGGCTGGGCCCGGCAGAGAGTCTGCTGAGAGTGACACTGGACAGGTGGAAGGGGCACCTGGAGAAAGCTGTCAGGAGTGAGAATGGCGAGGCTGATGGAGGTGTCTGAGGCAGAGGGGCTCGGGTCTTGCTGGAAGCAAGGGTGAGGCAGTGGTGACGAGAAGGTTCCAGGAGTGGTTCGAGCACGCATTCTGAGGCGGTCACTGGGAATCTTAGCATCTTTGGCAAAAAGTTACAAATTCCTCTTCTATTGTTGACATCAATACACAAACACAGCAGGCCCGCCATGACCAATGTCTGAGCTTTTCCATTACCGGCGGGCGGCCTGCCCACCTTCCACCCCAAGCACAGTCCCCCGGCGCACCCACTTCTGGCCTCTGCCAGGACCCCAGCGAGGGGCTGGCCTGGAAGAGCCTGGCCAGGGTGCGGGCCAGCCGCCCTAGCGTGCTGCCCAGGGAGAGAGCCTTGCCAGGTGTCAGACTCAATTTCCCGACCCTTTTTGCTCAGAGAACCAAACATCTTTCCCTCCACCCAGGCCAGGTCCTCCCAGGCCACCTCCTTGGCAGCAAGGAGACCTCTGGGGGTGAGGGGGCAGTCAGTCTCCCCAACTCATCGGGCAGGGCAGGGTGGGGGCAGAATGCAGAAAGGCCATTCATCCAATTTGTCGCCCACCTCTCAGCAGGCAAACGGCCAAAGGGAAGGCGATGTTGCCAAATGGAGTGAGACCCAGGAGGGAGCAACTGCAGGCAAAGAGGCTGGAGGTGGTGGGGGGAACACTGGACCAGGGAATCCAGAGAGTTGGGTTCAAGCCCCTGACTCACCCTGTCCCGTGGGCAAGACCAGGGCCCAGTTCTCCACTGGTGAATAAGGTGGGTGAGTAACAGGACTTTCGAAGTCCTTCCATTAGTCAGCAAACGTCCCTCCACAGCCAACCCATATCCCTTGCACAACTTTGCACTAATTGCTTTTTAAAATATAACAGCTTTATTATGATATAATCCACATACCATATAATTCGCCCATTTAAAGTGTATAATTCAATGGTTTTTAGTCTATCCACAGAGTTGTAGTCATCTCCAGAGTCAACTTTAAAACATTTCATCACTAAAAAGAAAACGCATAGCTTTTAGCTATTAACACCGCACCCACAACTCCCAATCCTTCTGGCCCCCGCTCTGACCTCCCACCAGCTCTAGGCAGCTATTAATCTACCAACTGTCTCTATAGACTTGCCTCTTCTGAACATTTCATGTAATTGTTGCTTCTTTAGAGAGGAAGGGCACTGGGCAAACCAGATCTGTTTGCTGCCCCTAAACCAATGCCGCCTCTCCACGGCCCTATCCTGCCCCAGGTCCTGGCTGCCAGGGCTTTGGGCTGTAGACTCTCCACGCCCCTCCAACCGGAACCAAGTCCTATTTCTCTCTCTCCTTCTCAGTGACTCCTGTTCTCTTCTTCCCCTCACACTCACCAGCTGACCCCTCTCTCCCGCTGTGACAGTGTCCACTTCTCACTGTCCCTTAGGACTGTTCGAAAGTAAAAACCTGATTAAGTCACCCCGACCCAGCACAAGACCTTTCACAGGTCTCTGTTATCCTCAGAAGTCAGTCCAAACGTCTGCCCCAGGCATGTTAGTCTGGATCCCCTTGAATGCAATGCCTAAGCAAAGGCATGCATTTGGGAGATATTTCCAAGAGACAGGAGGGAGGAGCAGGGGAAACATGAAGGCTACCTAAAGATGCTCTCAAGTCTGCTGCGGGCAGCAGGGAACAATCCCGCTGGAACCTCCGGGGACTGCACAGAATGCCGTCCAGGCTGGTCTGTTGGAGAGGCAGGGGACAGTCTCCTTACCTTCGCTGGGTTGCTGCCAAATGAGTTAACCCCCAGCCCACATCCCGACTGTCCTTGCTCTCAGGCTAAGAGCACCCAGGCTCAAAAACTCAGAGACAGAGAACGGTGCCATGGTTGATGTCGTTGTAGCACTCCTCCAGATCCCCCTTGGCGGGCTGTGTACACACACCTGTGAGCTGTGGACATCAGCAGCTCATGACTCACAGCTGCCCCTTCTCCAGAGATGGAAGGGGCAGCTGATGGAAGCTGAGCAAGCTACATTCAATGTCCAACTGAAACGGGGGTCTCCTTGCCTCAAGAGGGGGCCGACACTGTGGTGCAGTTTATGCTCCAGAGCCTTCCCTGTGATCAGGCCAAGAACACACTTTCCCTGAGGCCATATCCTGCTTCCCTCCCTCAGGAAATCATGGCACCCAATCCTTGACTCGGGCTCTGCTTCTGGAAACCCAAACAAAGGCAGGCATTGTGCGAAAGGCAGGGTACTTGGGAGTCCGTTGGGCTGTCTACCAGAGTGGAGGTGAAAATCTGAGGGGGCTGTTATACCAGACTCAGAAGCTCCAACCACAGAAACCCAACATACCTCTGTGGTCTCATCTCCCATCTCATTCATCCCAACCTCCAGCCAAATGCTGTAGTTGATTGGGGCTGAGAATGAGATTGGCCTCAGAGAAACATTGTGCCCACCTCATGCCATGATTGTCTGGACCACAAAGCCCACAAGGCCCATGAGGACAAGATGTTGGCTGCATGTAGGCCTGCAGACTAGACTTAGGAGGGCAGCCTGGGGAACTAGTAGCCCTGGGTGGAGTCTGGCTGGGGGTGACCAAGTGATTGATACTGGAAGGTCAGATTTGAGGAGAGCAGAGAGTCTCAAAGGCAGGTCTCAGCCTTGTGCATGAGAGATAACAGAGTGCTCACGCACAACATTCAGAGTCCAGTGTGTGTGGGTAGGTGGCCGAGGAAGCTCAGGACCAGATGCAGAGGCCAGAGAGGGGTAGCTGGCTGGATGGGCAGCGGAGACAGAGATTCAAGTCTGTCATATTAGGACCAAGTGCCACAATCATAAGCAGGGTGTGTGGTGAAGTCTGCTCTGAGGGAATGAGGCCAGAACTCAGATATCAAAAATGCAGTCATACCCAGAGCCAGGGTGACTTGAAGTAGAGCTCCAGATGTATGGTCTGGAATTGCTTAAATCCCCCTTGTTTCAGGGAAGGTCCAGCTGGTCCTAGAGCCTGGGATGGAGCTGAGCCCAACTTGTGAGAGACCCAGAGATAAGAAAAGATGAAAAAGAAAAGAAAAGATGGCTTCAGGGGAGGAGGCAGGTGCCCCAACTCTGCACACGCAGCAGAATGAATGACTAATCATTTCTCATGTAGTCATTTGACAACTCTGAGCACCAGCTATGGGAAAAGCCCATGCTGGGTGATTTAGGGTCCTGGCCATGGAATTGCCTGGACATTGGCTTCCTGCAAATACATGCAGCTTGTGCCACAGCTTAGTCCCCCAGAGATAAAGATGACTTGGGACTCAGGCTCATGGCCATGGACCCTCTTGGGGAAGCCTGGTAAATGGGGGCCTCGAAGTAGGACCGGATATCCCCTCAGGTCACAGCTCCCAGGGAAGTATCATGATTTCCTCATCACACTAACTTACTTTTCAGAGAAGATCAATGTCTCTCCCCTCAGACCTTTTCCAAAAAATGGCTGTGTATTCTCTCTCAGGGCAAGACCACGTGTCTTAGCTATACCAGTTTCATATGAGTTCTACTCACTGAGTGGCCTCTTCTCTTTCCTCATCTGTAAAGTAGGGGAAATCATATCTGTTTCACAAAGTTTGTATGAATGGAGGAGAACAGCATAATATCATAATATTAAATGTCCAATTAAAAATTACTATATCTCTACAATGGAATATTATTTGGTGATAAAAAGAAATAAAGTACTGATATACGATACAGTATGGATGAATCTTGAAAATATTATATTAAGTAACAAAGGATCACATATGATAACCATTATTCCATTTATATAAAATCTCCAGAATAGACAAATCTATAAAGACAGGAAAATTAGTAGTTGTGTAAGGCGAGGGGTGGTAAGGATTAGGAGATAAGGGCTAACAAAATAAGGGCTTCCTTTTGGGGTACTAGAAATATTGTAAAATTATTTTTGGTTATGGATATACAACCCTGTGAATATACTGAAAGCCATTAAAGTTTGTACTTGAATGGGTGAATTATATGGTATGCGAATTACATCTCAATAAAGCTGTAAATAAAAAACTTAGCACACATGCAAAGAAGAAGGAAAATATGGCCCATATCTAAGAAAAAAATCAAAGAAATAGATCAAGAAATGACAAAGGTAATCAAATTAGCTGACAAGACTTTAAAACAGCTTTTACAAATGTGTTCAAGATTTAAAGAAAGAAAAATAAATATAATGAGACAAATAGAAGACATTAAAGTGAACCCAATGAAACTTTTAGATCTGAAAAATATAATGTCTGAAATAAAAAAATTCATTGGATGAGCTTAACTGCAGGTTAGAGGGGGAAAACAAGATAAAAACAATTTGAGCAGAACCTTGAAAATCTATAGAACATAATTCCACACCACACACATGTAATTGGAGTACCAGAAGGTGAAGAAATAAGGGCTGAATTGTTCTCAAAGTTAATGAAAACCATAAATTCAAAGACCCAAGAAGTTCAAAGAACCCCAAGAAGAATAAATACAAAGGAAACCACACCAAAGCACATTATAATAAAGTTGTCGAAAACCAATAAGAAAGAGAACATCTTAAAAGCAGCCAGAGGGGAGAATGACAAATTATGTAAGGGAATAATGATAAGAATGACTGCTGACTTCTTGTCAGAAATAATGAAAGCTAGAGGAAAATAAAATTACATCTTTAGAGTGCTAACAGACTCAACTTAGAATTCTTTATTCAATTAAAATAGCCTTCCAAAAATTTTTAAGAAAATTTCAGGTTTAAGGAAAAAAGACATGTAAACATGATATATAGGACAATAAAAAACACCAGGAATGACAAATATGTAGACTAATACAAAAGATATTTTGCCCGGCCAATGTGCTCATAGTTGAGCATTGACCTATGAACCAGGAGGTCACAGTTCAATTCCCAATCAGGGCACATGCTTGGGTTGCAGGCTTGATCCCCAGTGGGGGGTGTGCAGGAGGCAGCAGATCAATGATTCCCTCTCATCATTGCTCTCTCTCTCTCTCTCTCTCTCTCTCTCTCTCTCTCTCCGTCTGAAATCAATAAAAATATATTTTTTTAAATTAAGAGATAGAAAGGGAGAAATACATAGCAACATGATAGTAGTAAGGGACTTCAATATCTCATTTCCAACAATGGATAGATCATCCAGACAAAAAAATCAATAAGAAAACACTGGACTTGAACTATAGTTTAGATTAAACTATACAGAACATCTTATCCAACACCAATAAATATATATATTCTTCTCAAGTGCACATACATGGAACACTGTCCCAGATAGATCATATGCTGGATCACAAAACAAGCCTTTACAAATTTAAGAATATAGAAATAATAGCAAATATATTTTCTAACCACAATGTTATGAGACTAGATTAATAACAGGAGGTAAACTAAAAAAATTCACAAATATGTGGAAATTTAAAAAACACACACCTGAACAACCAATGGGTAAAAAAATAAATCAAAAGAGAAGTAAAAAAATATCTTGAGACAAATGAAAATGGAACACAATATACTCAAACTTACGTGATACAGCAAAAGCAATTTTAAGAAGGAAGTTTAGCCCTGGCCAGTGTGGCTCAGTTGGTTGGAGTGTCATTCCATGCACCAAAGAGTCATGGGTTTGATTCCCGGTTAGGGCATATACCCAGGTTCCAGTTTTGATCCCTGGTTGGGGCATGTACTGGAGGCAATTGATCATGTTTTCTCACACATTGATGTTTCTCTCTCTCTCTCTTTCAAAAAAAATCAATTAAAAAAGAAAACAACATATCCTTGAGTAAGGCTTTTTTTAAAAAAAGGACTTGCATTAAAAACAAAAGGAGGAAGTTTATACCAACAAATGACTACACTAAGACGAAATAAAGATATTAAATAAACAACTAACTTTATACTTCAAGGAGCTACAAAAAGGAGAACAAATTAAGCCCAAAATAAGCAGAAAGAAGGAAATAAGAAAGATTAGAGCAGAAATAAAGATCAAAAAAACAAGACGGATCAATGAAACCAAGAATTGATATTTTTAAAAGCTATATGAAATTGACAAACCATTAGCTAGACTAAGAGAGAGAAGACTCAAATCAAATCAGAAAGAGGAGACATTACAACTGATACCACAGGAATACAAAAGATCTTAAGAGAATACAATAAGTAATTATATGTAACCAAATTGTATTACCTAGAAAAAATGGATAAATTCCTAGAAATGTACAATTTACCAACATTGAATCATAAAGAAATAGAAAATCAGGACAAACCAAGATCAAAATTAAATTAGGAATAAAAAAACTCCCAACATTTCCCAATTCATTCTCTGTGGCCCTGATACCAAAACCAGACAAAGACAATATAAAAAAAGAAAACTATAGACCAGTATCATTAGAAATACAGGCATAAAAATTTCTCAACAAAATACTAGAAAATGATTCCACTAACACATAAAAGGGATAACATAATATGACCCAGTGGAATTTATCCCAGAAATGCAAGGTCAATTCACCATATAAAAATCAACTAAGTTAAACCCACATTAATAAAAATGAAGGACAAAACAACATAACTTGATCATCTCAATAAATTTCAAAAAAAGCACCTGACAAAATCTAACACCCTTTTTATAACAAACACACTCAACAAACTAAAAATAAAAGAAAGTTTTCTTAATGTGAAGAAAAGGTACTTAGGAAAATGCACTGCTAACATCATATGCAAGGGTGAAAACTGAACGTTTTTTCTCTAAGGCCCAGAGTAGCACAAAGATATCCACTCTCACCACTTATATTCAACATTGTATTGGACATTCTAAAGTAATAATAAATAAATAAATGCATCCATGTTGAAAAAGATGAAGTATAACTCTCTATGTGCAGATGACATTATCTTGTACATAGGAAATCTTAAGGAATACACACATACACACAACTACTAGAACTAATAAACACATTTATCAAGACTGTAGAATACAAGAGAAATATTAAAAAATCAGTTGAATCTCTATACATTAGAAGTGAACAAGCCCTCGCTGGTTTGGCTCAGTGGATAGAGTGTCAATCTGTGGACTGAAGGGTCCCAGGTTCAATTCAGGTCAAGGGTGCATACCTTGGTTGCAGGCTCCTCCCCAGCCCAGGCCCTTGTCAGGGCGCGTGCAGGAGGCAGCCAATCGATGTCTCTCTCTCTCACATCGATGATGCTCTCTCTGTGTCGCTCCCCCTTCCACTCTCTCTAAAAAATCAATGGGAAAAAAATATCCTCCGGTGAGAATTAAAAATAAAATAAAATAAGAAAGAAGTGAACATTTGAAATATATTTTTATTGTTGATAGTATTACAGATATCTTCCATTTTCCCCCCGTTGCCCCCTCCTCCCAGCCACTACCCACCTCCCCAGGTTTTCACTACCCCTATTTCTCGTGTCCATGGGCTATGTATATAAGTATATAAGTTCTTTGGTTTATTTCTTCTCATCTCCCCAACCCCACATTCAGATATGTCAGTCTGTTCCATTCCTCAAAGCTTCGGGTCTTATTTTGTTGGTCAATTCATTTTAGAAGTAAGCAATTTAAAAATGAAATAGCCCTGCCCTAACTGGTTTGGCTCAGTGGATAGAGCATCGGCCTTCGGACTGAAAGGTCCCAGGTTCGATTCCAGTCAAGGGCATGTACCTTGGTTGCAGGCACATCCCCAGTGGGAGGTGTGCAGGAGGCAGCTGATTGATGTTTCTCTCTCATTGATGTTTCTAACTCTCTTTCTCCCTTCCTCTCTGTAAAAAAATCAATAAAATATATTTTTTTAAAAATGAAATAGCCCTAGCCGGTTTGGCTCAGTGGATAGAGCATTGGCCTGCAGACTGAAGGGTCCCGGGTTTGATTCTGGTCAAGGGCACATGTCTGGGCTGTGGGCTTGATCCCCAGTAGGGGGCATGCAGGAGGCAGCCGATTGATAATTCTCATCATTGATATTTCTATCTCTCTCTTCCTCTCTGAAACCAATAAATATATATATAAAAAGATAAAAATGAAACAAAGAAAACAATTCCTCTCATCATATACAAAAATTAACTCAAAGAATCATAGACATAAATGTAAGAGCTAGAACTATTAAACTCTTAGAACAGCAGCACTAAGGATGTCCAACTGCCGACTTAGGCCTGTTCCCCATGGGAAGCAGGCCTAACCCATCAGTCAGACATCCCCCGAAGGCTCCCAGACTGCAAGAGGGCACAGGTCGGGCTGAGGGACACCCCCCCCCAGTGCATGTTTTTTGTGCACCGGGCCTCTAGTACAGGTATAAGTCTTTGTGACCTTGGACTAGGTAATGGTTTTTTAGATAAGATGCTAAAAGCACAAACAACAAAAGAAAAAGTAAGTCAATTGAATTCATCAAAATTTTAAACTTTTGTATTTCAAACGACCATTAAGAAAGTAAAAAAGACTACCCACAGAATGGAAGAAGATATTTACAAATCATTTCTCTGATAAGAGACTAATTTTCAGAGTATATAAACAACTCTTACAACATAACAATAAAAAAGATAAATAACCCACTTTTTCTAATGTGAAAAGGATTTTAACAGACATTTCTCCAGAGAACATATACATAAAAATGGCCAATAAACACATGAAAAGAAGTTCAACATTATTAGTCACTAAGAAAATAAAAATCAAAACCACTCTATGATGTCTATAATAAAAAAAGACAATAAAAAAAGTGTTGACAAGAATGTGGAGAAATTGAAACTTTCATACATTGCTGGCAGAAATATAATATAGCGCAGCCACTTTGGAAAACAGTTTGGCAGTCTCTCAAAAAGTTAAACATAGAGTTGCCAAAGGAGCAATTCTACTCCAATGTATGTACCCAAGAGAAATGAAAAAGTGCATTCACACAAAAACTTGTACACGCATTTTTATAGCAACATTATCCATAGTATTCAAAAAATGGAAACAACACTTATACCCAGCATTGTAAGATGGATAAATTTAATGTGGTATATCCATACAATGGAATAATATTCAACTATAAAAATTAATGAAAAACTTACAAATGCTACAACATGGATGAACTTTGAAAACATTCTGCTAAGTGAAAGAAGCCAGCCACCAAAGGTCACACACTATGTGATTCCCTCTATAAAAAATGTCGAGATTAAGCAAATCCATAAAGACTGAAAGTGGTCGTCAGGAGCTGGGAGGAGAGGAGAATCAGGAGTGTCTGCTAATGAGTATGGGAGCTTTGGGAGGGAGATAGAAATTTATGAAATTAGTATGGTTGCACAACTTTGTGAATATACTAAAAACGATTGTTCACTTTAAAAATTAAATTTTGCGGTTTATGTCAATAAAAAGAAGAACTAGATCATCTGAATGGATTTATATCTATCAAAATTTATATTTTATAGTTAAAACTTTCCAACAAGGAAAAATTCCAGGCCCAGATGGCTTCACTAGTATATTCTAGCAAGTAATTAAGGATGAGGTAATACAAATCTCAAAAAACTTTAAGAAGACATAGAAGGGAATACTTCCCAACTAATTTTATGAGGCCAGTGTTACTCTGATACCAAAACCAGACAAAGACATTACAAAAGGAAAAAACACCCTAACAAATATAGACAAAGGATCAGCACACCAAGGCCCGTGGGCCAAAGCCAGCCAGAAAATAATGTTTTGTTAAAACACAGCCACACCCATTTATTTACATATTGTCTATTGCTGCTTTCATGCTACAGTGGTGAATTTGAGTAGTTATGGCACAAGTCATATGGTCTATAAAGCCTCAAGTACAGGGTGGGGCAGAGGAGGTTTACAGTTGCTTGTATGGAAGATACTGGTAATACAATAATTAATAAATAATAATACAAGAGTACAAGAATAAACTCTGTTTCACATACTCACAACTGTAAACCTACTTTTGCCACACCCTGTATTGACTACCTGACTCTACAGAAAAGGTTTGCTGACTCCTGCTATAGACAATAGCTCTCATGAAGAAAGATTCAAATCAACCAAGAAATATATAAGACAGATCAAACATCAAGGCTGCATGGAATTTATTCCAGAAATGCAGTGTTGGTTTACCAAAAAATAAAAATAAATCAGTCAATGTAATGTAACACATTAACAAAATAAAGGTCAAAAATGATAGGGTGTCTAGCCGGCATGGCTCAGTGGTTGAGCGTTGACCTATGAACCAGGAGGTCATGGTTCGACTCTTGGTCAGGGCACATACCCGAGTTGCAGGCTTGATCCCCAGTGTGGGGCATGCAGGAGGCAGCCGATCAATGATTCTCATCATCATTGATGTTTCTATCTCTCACTCCCTCTCCTTTCCTCTCTGAAATCAATAATAT
>NW_005369443.1:730468-736639 GCF_000412655.1 Myotis brandtii | reverse complement strand
TATATTTTAAATGATATGGTCATCTCAATAGTTGCAGAAAAAAGCCTTTAATAAAATCCAAGCCCTAGCTGGTTTGGCTCAGTGGATAGAGTGTCGGCCTGTGGATTAAAGGGTCCCAGGTTTGATTTTTGGTCAAGGGCACATGCCCGAGTTGTGGGTGTGATCCCCAGTGTGGGGTGTGCAGGAGACAGGTGATCAATGATTCTCTCTCTCTCCCTCTCTCCCCCTCTCCCTCTCCCTTCCTCTCTAAAAATCAATAAAAATATCTTTTTTTTAAAATTCAATATCTGTTCATGATAAAAATACTTTTCAGTAAACTAAAAATAGAAGGGAAATTTTCCCATTAGGCACGTAGGAAATTTGTAAGTCACTGCTCTGTCCTAACAACAAGTAAAAGGCTGAACAAACTGAAAAATCAACAACTCTTCTTAGAGAAGTTAGGTCACAGGGAAAATTGCTGCACCCAAAGCTGCAGAGACATCAACATCATTAGTCACAAGCAATTACAACTTAGCAGAATGGAAGCCCATGAGCAGAAACCAGAGGGGATCAGTGCCAGGGGAGGCAAACCTGAACTACAATTGACAAACTGCTGGAGGCTCAGTGTGGACAAGTCTGAGAGATCAAAACTCTAGAGGGGCCAATGATAAGATGACCTCTTCCCCCAACACACACACACACACACACACACAGTTTTGTGAGTTTGTGAATTTACCTCCTGGAGCTCTACCAGGTTCTCACAATGAATATCAGAAAAATCCCCTCATGCTTTTGGCAGTTGGGAGGGAAAATAAACCTTTATGAAATATGCCAGAGCATTCTGTTCTTCTCAATAAAGCCCTCCCTCAGGAGAAACTATCTAACCAGAGCCCAACTTGTTGGGTTTTTATCGGAACCTAACGTGGGGGAAGAGAAATACCCAACTCCAGCCTACTCAAGCCATCCTATTCCACCCAAGGGGGGAAAATCAACTGAGAAGCACTTGTGAATTTCACAGTCCAGAGGCATAATTTCACTAAAAGATTGAGGCCTAATTATAACACTATAGAATGCGCCACACACACACTGCCCCTACATCACTAAAGACCTATTTACTAGTACAGATAGTCCTTTCACCCAGTATATCATGTCCAACTATCAAGAAAAACATTACAAGGCATACTAAAAGGCAAAAAACAAACAAGCAAAACACAGACTGAAGAGACAGAGTAAGCATCAGAACCAGACATGGCAGGGATGTTGGAATTATCAGACCAAGAATTTAAAACAACTATGATCAATATGCTAAGGGCTCTATGGATAAAGTAGACAGCATGCAAGAACAGATGGACATTGTAAGCAGAGATATGGAAATTCTTAGAAAGAAATACTAGAGATCAAAAAGCACTGTAACAGAAATGAAGAATCCCTTTGATGGACTTATTAGCAGACTGGATACAGTTGAGGAAAGAATCTTTGAGCCTGAGGATACGTCCATAGGAACCTCCAAAACTGAAAGGCAAAGAGAAAAAGGAATGGGGTGAAAAAGAACAGAATACCCGAGGACTGTAAGACAGCGACCAAAAGGTGTGACATATGCATAATTGTAATACCAGAAAGAGAAGAGAGAAGGGAGACAGAAGAAATATTTGATATAATAATGACTGAGAATTTCCCCAGACTAACGTCAGATACCAAATACAGATCCAAAAGGCTCAGAGAACATCAAGCAGGATGCATGCCAAAAACCTACACCAAGGCATATCATATTCAAGCTACAGAAAGTCAAAGATAAAGAAAAATCCTGAGCCAACCCGGTTTGGCTCAGTGGATAGAGCATCGGCCTGCGGACTGAAGGGTCCCAAGTTCGATTCTGGTCAAGGGCATGTACCTTGGTTGCGGGCACATACCCAATAGGAGGTGTGCAGGAGGCAGCTGGTCGATGTTTCTCTCTCATCGATGTTTCTAACTCTCTATCCCTCTCCCTCCCTCTCTGTAAAAAATCAATAAAATATATTTTTTTAAAAAAGAAAAATCCTGAAAGAAGCCAGGGGTAAAAAAACAAAAACCACCTTACCTACAGAAGATCAAAGACGGAATTACATCTGGCTTCTCCTCAAAATCTATGCAAGCAAAAAGAGAGTAGAGGGAAATAATTAAAGTGTTAAAGGAAAAGAAACGCCAGCCTAGAATTCTGTACCTCATGAGATTATCCTTTAAAAGTGAAGGAGAAATAAAGACTTTCTCAGACAAACAAAAATTAAAATAATTTGTTTCCAGTAGACCAGCTTTGCAAGATATGTTCAAAGAAGTTCCTTAGAGTCCTCAAAAAATTAAACATGGATCTGCCAATGACCAAGTGATTCCACTTCTGGGGATTTACCCAAAGAAGCCCAAAACACTAATTCAAAAGAATATATGCACTCCTATGTTTATTGCAGGATTATTTACAATAGGCAAGCTATGGAAGCAACCCGAGTACCTATTAATAGACGAGTGGATAAAAAAAAAACACACACACCCTGGTACATAATTACCATGGAATATTGTTCAGCCATAAAAAGAATAAAATTTTACCATTTGTGATAGCTCAGTGAAAGAAGTCAGTCAGAGAAAGACAAACACCATGTAAGTTCACTTATATGTGGACTCTAAAAAACAAAATAAACAGACAAAATTGAAATAGACTCATAGATACAAAGAGAGAACTGGTGGTTGCTAGAGGGGAATGGGAGTTGGGGCACTGGGTGAAAGAGGTGAAGGGACTGAGAAGTACAGTTTAGTAGCTACAACATAGTCATGGGAAAGTAAGTAAAGCATAGGAAATATAGTCAATAATATTGTGATAACTATGTATGGTCCCAGTTGGGGTACTGGAAATATTGAGGGGAACACTATGTAAAGTATATGATTGTCAAACCACTAAGCTGTACACCCCAAATCAATATGTAGTACATTTTTTTAAAGGAAGTTCCTTAGAGAGAAGGAGAATCATATAAGGTCAGAAAACCAGATATACATAAAGAAAGGAAGAATGTCAAAGAAGAAATAAGTGAAGATAAAATAAAAACTTTTATTCTTCTTATTCCTAATTGATATAAAAGATAGTTTGTTCGAAATAATAATAACAACAATGTATTGGATTGTGTATTCACACATATGTATATATGTATATGCTTATGTATAAGTGAAATGAATGACAGCAGTAGTACACAGGACAAGAGGGGGAAATTTGAATTATTTTGTTATTATAAGGGACTTGCACTACCTGTGAAGAGGTATATGTTACTGGAAAGTGGACTTGGATATGTTTGTAAATATATATTGCAAACTCTAGGGCAACCACTAAAAAAGTTTAAACAAAAGCATAACTGATATGTAAAGAAAGGAGAGAATATGGAATAATAAAAATGCTCAATTAAAATCATAAAAGGCAGAAAAAGAGTGGAAGGCAAAATAGGAAAAAAAGAACAAGGTCGACAAATAGAAAACATAACAAATATGGAATTATTAACCCAACTATATTAATAATCACTTTGAATGTCAGTGGTCTAAATGCACCAATTAAAAGACAGATTGTCACAGTGGATAAAAAAAATAGGACCCAACTACTATACATGTTGTCTACAAGAAACCCATTTTAAACATGAACACACACATAGATTGAAGGTAAATGGATGGGCCCTAGCTAGTTTGGCTCAGTGGATAGAGCGTCGACCTGCGGACTGAAGGGTAACGGGTTCTATTCTCGTCAAGGGCACATATCTTGGTTGCAGGCTCCTCCCCGGCCGGTCCCTGGTCAGGGTTTGTGCAAGAGGCAACCACTTGATATGTTTCTCTGTCTTTCCCTCTCTCTTCCACTCTCTCTAAAAAAATCAATGGAAAAATATCCTCGGGTGAGGAGGAAAAAAAAAAGTAAATGAATGGAGCCCAACCTGCGTGGCTCAGTGGGAGCGTCAACCTATGAACCCGAAGGTCACAGTTCAATTCCTTGTCAGGGCTTGGCCCCCAGTAGGGGGTCTGCAGGAGGCAGCTGATCAGCGATTCTCTCTCATCATTGATGTTTCTCTCTCTTTCTCTCCCTCTTTCTTCCCCTCTGAAATCAATAAAAATACATATTTTTTAAAAACGTTAATGGATGGAGAAAGGTATACTGTGCTAACACTAATCAAAAGAAAGCAGGAGTGGCTATATTAATTTCAGACAGAGTAGACTTCAAAGAATTGACCCCTTTATCATTATGTAATGTCCTTCTTTAGGGGTCAATTCTCCAAAAAGACATAGCATTCCTTAATGTGTATGTGCCTAACAACAAAATGTCAAAATATATGAGGTAAAAACTGATAGAAATGTAAGGAGAAATAGATGAATCCACTATTTGGAGATTTAACACCCCTCTATCAGAAATGGACAGATTCAGCAGGCAGAAAATCAGTAAGGATACATAGTTGAACTCAACAACACTATCAACTGGATATAATGGACTTCTATAGATTGCTCCACTCAACAATGGCAGAATACACATTCTTCTCAAGCTCACATGAAACAGTCTCAAAAAGAGACTACATTCTGAACCATAACCATAAAACACAACTTAACAAATTTAAAAGAATAAAAAGCACACAATGTCTGCTCTCAGATCACAATAGAATTAAACTAGAAATCAATAACGAAAAGAATAGTGGAAAATCCCAGAACACCTGGACATCAAACAATACACTTGTAAGAACCACATGGGTCAAAGAAGAAATCTGAAGAGAACTTTTAAAATATTTTAAACAAAGTGAAACAAAAACACAATTTATCAAAATTTGTGGGATGCAGTGAAAGCAGTGCTTAGAGGAAAATTTATAGCATTGAATATATTAAAAGATATAAAAGATCTAAAATCAATCAACTAAGCTTCTACCTTAGGAAACTAGAGAAAAAAGAGCAAATTAAATCCAAAGTAAACAGAAATGTGCCTCACTCAGCACAGCCATGGGTGAACCTGAAAGGGGTGCAGTGAAGGATGGAGAAGACAGACAAGAGAATAAAGCTGGGTCTGGGTGGGACGCTGCTTCTCTGATGGACAGCGCCACCACCTGCAAGCCAGCGGTTCTCAACCTGTGGGTCGCGACCCCTTTGGCGGTCGAACGACCCTTTCACAGGGGTCCCCTAAGACCATCCTGCATATCAGACATTTACATTACGATTCATAACAGTAGCAACATTATAGTTATGAAGTAGCAACGAAAATAATTTTATGGTTGGGTCACAACATGAGGAACTGTATTTAAAGGGCCAGGAGGTTGAGAACCACTGCTGTAAGCCAAGTCTTTATTTCATAGCCAGATCCCATGAGGCAAAGTGAGGGTGTGGTCAAGATGTTCACAATGTTCTCTCAGGTTTCGAATCTACTCAATTACAAGCACCTGATCAAGCTTTGTTTACTTGCTGCACCTCCCACAGCCCATATCACTCAGCCACATGGGACCACAGCTTCGGACCATAAAGTCAAGCTTACAATTATAATTGTGCTGGGAGGGCTTTGCCCTCCAAGCTAGGACTTGCACGTGGCTTTGCCACCAGAGGACCATGTCCTCTCATCAGTCCGAGGCTTGAACCTGTCCAAACACGGTAGCCGCTCTCCACACAGAAGAAAAGAAATAATAAAAATTAGAGTGAAATCAATGAAATTGAAAATAGAAAATCAATAGAGAAATTTAATGAAACCAAAATCTGGTTCTTTGAAACAAGCAATAAAGTTGATAAACCTGCAACTAGGCTAAGAAAAGAGAGAGGGGACTCAAATTACTAGTATCAGAAATGCAGTAGGAGACAGCTGTATAGATCCTATGCACATAAAAGGATAATAAAGGAATATATGAATAACACTATGTCCAATTTAATAACCTAGAAAAAAGTATTCATTTCATGAAAGACAGTCAAATTCTCACAAGAATAGACAATCTGAATAAGCTTATGTCTATTTTTAAAAATTGAATCAATAGTTAATAACCTTCAAAAACAGAAAGCACCATACCCAGATGGATTCACTGGAAAATTCTATGAATTCCACTTCTTCAATAGATATGGAACTATCCAGATTATCTATTTAATCACTTTGGTACTTTGTGATTATTGAGGAATTGATCCTGTGGGCTTCATTAGGATGTCTCACACCACTACCACAGAATTGCTTATGACAGT
>NW_005369443.1:709274-730360 GCF_000412655.1 Myotis brandtii | reverse complement strand
GGAAGGGAAGGGAAGGGAAGGGAAGGGAAGGGAAGGGAAGGGAAGGGGTCCCTTCCCTGCTCCTTGGGCCAGAGCTAGAAGCTTTCTCCTGGACTTCTCACTGTTTGTGCCAATGTCACCCCTTGGTTTCAAACTGTACTATGCTCAAACTTGAAAGACTCTGGAGAATATATTGGTAGACTCAACACTGGATCAGTGGTACTCTGAATTCTTATTTCTTTTCCAATGTTCCTGCTAATAATTGACTTTTCAGCGCCCTCAGATAGCTGTTCCATGTATTTTGTTCAGATTTCACAACTGTATTCAACAAGAGAGACAGGATGGAGTGCTCTTACTCCATTTTATCCAGAGTCAGAACATGAAGATTTCTTTGGACATAAAAAGAATTAATCACCAGCAGATCTTCATTTCAAACATATTAGAGGAAGTCCTTCAGACAAAAGAAAAATGATACCAGGTGGAGATATAGATGTACATAAAGGAATGGAGAGCACCAGAAATGGAAGGTATGTGGGTAAACATAAAAGACTTTTTCTTATTTTTTAAAATCTTTTCAAAAGATAATTGGCCAACTAAAGTAAAAATAATAATAATGTATTGTGGAGTTCATAACATGTAGAAGCAAAACATAAGGCAAAGGCCTGAAAGAGGAAAAATAGAAGGACAATGTTATAATATTTTTATACTACATTTTACATGGTATAATGTTACTTGAAGATAGACTAATAAGTTAAAGATGTATACTATAAGCTATAAAGCAATCACTAAATAATAAAAAACTAAGAGTTATACCTCATAAACTGGTGAATAAAATAGGACCATAAAAAAGTATTTAGTTCATGTTTTTAAATGCCAAATAGAGGGGAAAGGAAAAAGAACAGATGGGTCAAATAGAAAACAAGTATCAAGATGGCAGACTTAAATCCCACCGTAATAATAACTACGTAAGTATAAATGGTTTCTTGGGGGTGGGGGGATCTCTATTAACTGGCATTGTATTTACTTATTTAAAAAAATACAGCTATACACCATGGGAGACCAAGACGGGTTCCTCCATGAACTTCTCGCCAGATCGGCTCGGCCCACGCTGGCCTGTCTTGGCTGCTGCTGCTCTTCCTCCAGGGTAAGGCAATGAGAGGGAATGGGGTGGGGGGCTGCAGAGGAGCCCCCTGTGACCAACTTCCCCCCCCCCCCCCCCCCCCCCGACCAACTGCCGCTGCCTGTGGGAGCACCCAGGGATCGCCGGGCCTGACGCGTCTTGAGTTACTCAGAAATAATGTTGATATTTGGAAACCCTCGTGGAACTTACACGCAGAACGGGCAACAAGGATGGCAGCCAGGCATTTGAAGGACTCTGTTCCTTTCGGTGGAGACCACTGCAAGCACCACCCTAGTGCTCTGAACTTCAGCTTTGGCAGCTGCAACCAGCCTGAGTTATGGTCTTCTGATGGTGCTGCTGGCTTGGTGGGATCCTTCCGGAGGTTACAATCCATGAGAAACAGGAGGAAAGCTGGCAGTTAAGGAAAGGCATAAGCAACCTGGGAGAAGAAGTGGATCGTGAGGAGGAACTCTTGTGGCTGGAAATACGGTCATCTGGAGCCAGGAAGTAAAAGCCAGGCATTGGCTGTTGATAACACAGTTGATAGTCTTCTTCAACAGACATCAGGGTGTGACTTCACAGGATAGGTCAGAAAAAAGCCTACGGTCGTGCTAAAGTAGAAAAATGCATGTGCATATTGCAAAGCTCATGTATCAACATGCATAGCATAGAAGGAAAGATTGCATAGCAATCCTTTTCAGGTTGCAACTGTCTGGCCCACCAAATATGGATTGTTGTTCGAACAAAACAGTTCTTCACATGGGTACCTCCAGGTCCACCCAGAGAACCTTTACCAATGATGTTCAGCATCCTACATCCCCTCGAGCAGCGATTCTCAACCTGTGGGTCGCGATCCCTTTGGCGGTTGAATGACCCTTTCACAGGGGTCGCCTAAGACCATCCTGCATATCAGATATTTACATTACGATTCATAACAGTAGCAACATTACATTTATGAAGTAGCAACGAAAATAATTTTATGGTTGGGTCACAACATGCGGAACTATATTTAAAGGGCCAGAAGGTTGAGAACCACTGCCCTAGAGGAAATAACCCCACGTGTTTATAAATTTGGAAGTCTTTTTGGTTTGTTGCAGGTGCAATACATTGTAGACCATGCGATGAAAATAGTTCCTCTCACACTGACCCCTCTGTTGTAATGACCTATGATACTGCTCAGAGTTTGCATTCTGTGTGGGTTCTCCCAAGAGTGAAGACAGAGGAAGATAATGTTGTTTTAAAGTTCTCTGAACAGGGGCAACGCCCCCGCCAGAAGGTGGCCAGTAGTAGCTCCCTCACAGCACACCTCAGAAACCTCCACAAAGGAGATTCCCCGTGGCCTCACCTCTCCAGAATTACTTCTCCATCCCCAGTCAGAATTGCTACACCTCGTCACCCAGCCTGCAGAGAGTTCTGTCTCCAACATGGTGGCTTGCAGGCCTGCTCATTCCCCTGCCTTAGGAGTGCACTCTTTCTCGGGGGTGCAAAGGGTCAACCTTTTAAGCCGTGATCAAGCGCCAAGGAAACGCAGTATTTCTCTTTCTCCATATAGTAACCCAAATGGCGCTTTTCTTGTACCAGAAACATTCCGTTGTTCCTGAAATAACTGACCATTTATGGACAGAAGTAATTACTAATATAGGGTTTGGAATATATGTCTTTATATTCAAAGAAAAAATGTGGCTAAAAGTCTTAGAAAATTCTTGGTATTTTGCTTCAACTTCCTTTTAGTATACTTGGTTATTAATACTTATAATAATACTTATAAAAATACATAGAACCCAGCCAGCGTGGCTCAGTGGTTGAGCATGGATTCCCGGTCAGGGCACATACTCAGGTTGCGGGCTCAGTCCCCAGTAGGGGGCGTGCAGGAGGCAGCCAATCAATGAAATCGATAAAAATATATATCTTTAAAAAAACAACACATAGAGATATCTATTCAGACCACCTCTGTTTCAGTAGAGGACATTAATGATATTAAGTGAGCATAAAAATAAAAAATACAACTATATTTTAGGCAGAATTTTTTTAAGCTGAAGAAAGGCAATGTGACTTGATCAAAACAAAGAGGAACAGGATTTCTAAATAAAAGGAACCATCTGAAATTATTAGTGTTGTTTGAAATGACTGTCTGGTTTTGAGGACTCCAGTATCTAGGTGAAACTTTAACAACTTTTGAAAAGTACTTGGAAATTGGTGTTAGCATATTAAATCTCCTTAAGGTAGAATGTTAAAGCTTGTCATACTTTGGAACTCTACCTGGCTTTGAACCAACCCAAGAGCAAAGCAGAGCCACCTCTAAATCGACACAATGGCCCTGCTGTAGTAAACTTCAAGAGGGAATTCACTTTAAAAGGAGAAATTGTATAGTTGTAAAGGATATATTAACTTGTGTAAAATAACTTGTTCTGTATAAACCACCATTAAAAAATCACAGTATTTTAATTGGGTACTTAAATGACATTTTTGGGGTGAAAATGATCATGCAAGTAACATATAACTCCAACAAAAATACAATTTTATTGTATTAAAAAGTACCGTATTGATTTGCCAAAGCTTTATAACATAGTGAAGGTATTACCTTACTTGGATTTGTACTTTACGACTTAGTATGCTGTATCGGGGGCTGATTATGTTAATTGAAAAAGTAAAGTCATTACTGAGGGGAGGGGGAGAAAGAAAGAAATTACAGAGAGAAAATATTTGCAACATATATATCGAAGAAAGGACCTGTATTGAAAATATATAAAGAATTCTTAAAACTCATAATAAGAAGTCAATTTCTGCCCCTCCCCGCAAAATGGGGAAATAATTGAACAGACACTCCTCTGAAGAAGATAAAACAGGTCACAGTACTGACACCAATTCCACTGTGTGTGTTTTCCAACACCACTAAGCAGCACTTCGGGGGTTTTATGGAGGCTTCATTACATAAACACGATTGATTAAATCATTGGCCACTGGTGATTGAACTCAATCTCCAGAGGGGAGGGGAGAAGGGGAAGAATGGAAGTTTCAACCCTCTAACCACCTAGTTGGTTCACCTGTCAGCCAGTCCCCATCCTTAGGTTAGCTATGGACTGTCCAAAAGTCGCTCATTAACATAACAAAATACACCTTTATTGCTTTCATCACTTAGGAAATTCGAAAGGTTTTAGGAGCTCTCTGCCAGAAATGAGAACAAAGACCAGATAGATATTTCTTCTTATAGGTCACAATATCACACATGTATATGAACAGATGTTCAACATAATTGGTCATTAGAGAAATGCTATTTAAAACCACATTAAGATACCACTACATACCTCTTAGAGTGATTTAAATGTTTAAAGGTTGATCATATGAAGTGTTGGCAAAGATAAAGAACAACTAGAACTCTCATACACTGCTAGTGGGAATGTAACATGATACAAACACTTTGGAAAACAGTTTGGCAGTTCCTTAAAAAGTCAAACATATACCTACCAGATGACCCAGCCATTCTACTGATATTGCATATTAGAAGCACATTACACAGAAACACATACAGTCAATGTACTGATTCTATCTGCATGGTATTTTTCTATGCACCATTGTAACATTGTTAAGTGTTTATGTGAATATTTCATGTAGAAAGCACTGGTAGTAATGATACCTACATAAATTGTAATTGGTAATAAAGTTGAAATATTTTTATTTTCATTGTGATTATAGTTAATTCCCTTTTTCAGTTTAAAAAATAAGTATGAACAAATTTTTAAATTTTAAACAAAGGCATATCACCAATGTAGAACAATGGAGATATAGGAGCTAGGACTCTGACTATAATAGGAAAGAAAAAATGGAAAACTGAGAAACTATCTTGCAAATTTCATAATGAATTGCAAATTGGCTGCAGTAGAGCAAAAAAGAGCACTTTGTTTTGTGTAAAATATTTGTAAATAATAAAGTATGTAATATTAAGAAACATTTCAGCAAATACATAACACATTTTTAAACTTCTTTCTTGCACAGCCAGTGTGACTCAGTGGTTGAGTGTCCACTCATGACTCAAGAGGTCACTGGTTAGATTCCCGGTCAGGGCACTTGCCTGGGTTGTGGGCTCGATTCCCATTGGGAAGGTGTGCAGGAGTCAGCCAATTGATGTTTCTCTCTCATCGATGTTTCTATCTCTCTATACTTCTCCCTTCCTTTCTCTCTAAAATCAATAAAAAAATATTTTTTTACTTTTTTCTCAACAGTTAAAAAGAAAGTGATAAAATTAGCCACTTAAATCAGAATTTTAAAAAAAATTTAAACAATTTGTACCAGAATCTGAGCTGGTCAATTTAGCCAGCTGTAAAGTAGCTTGAATTCAGCAACATGAAAAGGTAATCTATGGGACAAGATCATATATTTGCAAGTCATATATCTGATAAGGGGTTGAAACCCAAAATATAAAGAACACATACAACTCAATAGCAAAAAATAAAATCTTATTTTAAAATGTGCAAAGAGCACGGCCCGCAACTGATGGCCCTAGCCGGTTTGGCTCAGTAGATAGAATGTCGGCCTGTGGACTGAAGGGTCCTGGGTTCAATTCTGGTCAAGAGCACATGTCCAAGTTGCGGGCTCAATCACCAGTGGGAAGCATGCAGGAGGCAGCTGATTGATGATTCTCTCTCATCATTGATGCTTCTAGCTCTCCCTCTCCCTTTCTTTCTGAAATCAATAAAAATATATTTAAAAACAAAAAAACATAAACTGATGGTTACCAGAGGGGAGAGGTGGGGGTTGGGTGAAATAGGGGAAGGGGATTAGAAGCACAAACATCCTGTTATAAAATAAGTCATGGGATGTAATGTACAACATAAGGAATGTAGGTGCTTTTTAAAAAAGAACTCTTGTAACTCATAACAAAAATACTTGGATACTTCTCTAAATAAAATACATAAATGGTCAAAAATCACATGAAGAGATGGTTAACATTATTACTCATTAGGGAAATATAAATCCAAACTATAATGACACCACTTCACACCCACAAGGATGGCTATAATTAAAAAAATGGAAAATAAGTTTTGGTGAGAGTGTGGAGAAATTGTAACCTTCATACATTGCTGGTGAGAATGTGAAACACTATAGTCACAGGGGAAAAACAGGGTGGCAGTTTCTCAATAACAATTCCTAAGAGGACTGAAAACATATGTTCACACGAAAACTTGCACACAAATGTTCATGGCGGTACTATTTACCACAGCCAAAAGATGGAAACAGGCCAGATGTCTGTCAACTGATGAAT
Source organism: Myotis brandtii (assembly GCF_000412655.1). Taxonomy (NCBI): domain Eukaryota; kingdom Metazoa; phylum Chordata; class Mammalia; order Chiroptera; family Vespertilionidae; genus Myotis; species Myotis brandtii. Next base: position 724,001 of record NW_005369443.1, on the reverse strand, counting down.
AGATAAACCAATTGTGGTATGTTCACACAGTGGAACATCGCTGAGCCATTGAAAAGAATGAAGTTTTGGTACTTTCTGCAATGTGGATGAACCTTGAAAACATTATGCCGAGTGAAAGAAAGTAGACACTTTAATATAAAACACCCAAAATAGCCAAGTCCATAGGGACAGAACGGAGATTAATAATTGCTAGAGGCTAGAAAATGAGAGAATGGGGAATGGCAGCTTAATGGGTATTGGGTTTCCTTTAGGAGTAATAAAAATTGAAGTAGATAGTGGTGATACTTATATATATTGTGAATGTACTACATACCACTGAATTTCACATTTCAAAATAATTAAGATGGTAAACTTTATGCTCAGGGTATTCTACCAGAGTGAAAAGTAATCAAAAAGAAAATAAATAGACAAGACACAGACTTGGAAGAAAACATTTACAAAACATATATCTGGCAAAGGACTTGTATCCAAAATATGTCAATAACTCCTACAAATCAATAATAAAAAATAACTCAGCTAAAACTGGGAAAACATTACACACTTCTCAAATGACGTTTTATAACTGATAATAAGTTCAACATAATTTATCTGCAGGAAAATGCAAATTAAAATCACACTGAGGTACCACTGCATATCTATAAGAATTCAGATTTTCAATGGATATATACTGTATGATTCCACTGTTAAGTCCAAAATGAAAAAGACAGACAATACCAAATGTTGGTGAAAATGTGGAGCAACAATCTTCTTTATTGTTGGAGTAAATGTAATAAATGCAAACACTGTGAGAAAGGTTTTGACTGTTTCTTGTTTGATTAAACATACATTTTTCTTATCACCCAGTCATTCTACTCCTAGTTAGTTACCCTAGAAAACATTCTGAAATAATGGAAATTTTCTCTACCTTGACTGGTATTATGAACCGAAGGTCTGTGTCCCTCCAAGGTCATATGTTCAAGTCCTAATCACCAATGTGATGGTACTTGGAGGTGGGGCCTTTGAGAGGTGATTAGTTTTAGGTGAGGTCATGAGGTTGGGGTCCCCATAATGGGATTAGCAACCTTACAAAAAGAAGAAGAGCTCTCTCCCTCTCTCTCCACATCCTGCTGGTGCACTGCCATGTGCGGACACAGCAAGAAGGCAGTCGGTCACCTGCAAGCCAGAAAGAGAGTTCTCACCAGGAATTGAATCTGCCAGCACCTTGATCTTGGACTTCACAGCCTCCAGAATGTGAGAAATAAATGTCTGCTGTTTAAGCCACCCAACCTGTAGTATTTTGTTATGGCAGCCCAAGCTGACAAAAACAACTGGACCATGGGTAACACAATGTATGCATTTGTTAAAATTTATCAAATAATACATTATTTTTGTGCATTTTTACATTAAATTTTATCTTAAGAAATATTGGACTCCATTTAGTAGGTTTGTCTGTTACAGTGGTATGAGTTACCAACTCTGAAACTATTTTTCTTATATTCCAAGCTTGAGCAAGTGAGTTAAAAATGGGAGCCTGATTTCTCATTATTAGAGAAGAAGAACATATATACAATAGGCCCCACACACACACACTCTTATCCATGGGGAATATGTTCCAAGACACCCAGTGGATGCCTGAAACCATGGATAGTACCAAACCCTATATATAATTTTTTTTTCCAATTCGTTTTAAGAAAGCACTTATCTGAAATGCCAGCATCACTAATCTTTCACTTTGGGGTCATTATTAAGCAAAATAAGGGTTACTTGAACACAAGCACTGCAATACCATGATAATTGATCTGATAATGAGTAACTACTAAGTAGTTAATGGCTGGGGAGTATATATAGGCCGGATATGCTGGACAAATGGATGATTTACTTTCTGGGAGGGGTGGAGCAGAATAGCGTGAGATTTCATCACACCACTCAGAACAGCACACAATTTAAAACGTATGGACTTCCAGCCAAGATGGCAGAGTAGGCCCTGGCCAGTTGGCTCAGTGGATAGAATGTTGGCCCTCAGACTGAAGGGTCCCAGGTTCAATTCCGGTCAAGGGCACGTACCTCGGTTGCAGGCAACCAATTGATGTGTCTCTCTCACATTGATGTTTCTCTCTCTCTCTCTCTCTTTCTCTCTCTCTCTCCCTCCCTCCCTCCCTTCCACTCTCTCTAAAAAAATCAATAGACAAACAAATATCCTCAGGTGAGGATTAACAAAACAAAAAAAAAAACGAAGGCGGAGTAGGTAAATGCTGTGCTCGCCTCCTTCCATGATCACATCAAAATTACAACTGTATTATAGAACAATCACCCTTGAGAACCACCTTAAGATTAACTTAACAGGCCCAGCCAGTGTGCCTCAGTGATTGAGCATCTACCTATGAACCAGAAGGTCACAGGTTCAATTCCCAGTCGGGGCACATGCTCAGGTTGTGGGCTTGATCCCCAGTAGGGAGTGTGCAGGAGGCAGCCAATCAATGTCTCTCTCTATCCTCTCCCTTTCTCTCTCTCTCTCAAATCAATAAAAACATATCTTTTTAGAAACTAATTGAGAGGGTTATCTTGGCTGTGGAGGTCCCCCCTGAGGAGTGAGGAGTCACAGCCCTACAAAGAGCTCCCCAACTGGAGCACAAGTGCCGGGAGGAAGAGTCCCCACAACATGTGGCTGTGAAAATCAGTGGAGATTCCATCCCGGTGAGATGGAGGGCTGCTGTAGACCCAGGCGTTTTCTTAAAGGGCTGAAACACAGACTCACTTGTTCACAAATACTCTCCCTAGGCTCCAGCAAAGGGAAAGTACCTTGAAAAACACCAGGGACACATGAGGAGAAATTGAATTGTCTGGCCTCAGGGCTTGGGCTGGAGGGCATCTCGCTCCCAGACAGAAGTGTTGACAGGCACCGTTACTCCTTTGTTGAGCCCTTCCCCCACCAGACATATCTGGGTCTCCTTCAACTTGGCTAATACTGCTCACCCCACCCTGCTGATTCTCTAATACCCCACTCCACCCAACCCATGCACCAGCCTGAACCTCTTTCAGCAGCTGTTCCTCACAAGCTACTGGCCCCAGCCCATGCTACAAACTTTCCTAAAATCTTTCAAAGATCCACAAACCCCAAAAAAGCAGCAGCTGGCCTTAGCATGCCCTTACATAAAAAGATAAAAACATTTTTAAAAATCAGTCAGAAATGAAAAATACAATAATTGAAATGAACAATACATTAGATAAAACCAACAGCAGATTAGATGAAGCAGAGAATCGAATCAGAGGTTTGAAAGAAAAGGTTGCAGAAAACACCTAATCAGAACAGCAAAAAGAATTTTTAAAAATGAAGATAGTTTAAGGGGCCTCTAGGACAACATTAAGCATACCAACATTTGCATCATGGGGGTATTAGGAGAAGAGAGAGCACAACAGATTGAAATCCAATTTAAAGAACTAATGACTGAAAACTTTTCTAACCAGGTAAAGGAAATAGACACACAAGTTCACAAAGCTCAGAGAGTCCCAAACAAGATGAACCCAAAGAGGTCCACACTCAGACACATCATAATTAAAATGCCAAAGGTTAAAGACAAAGAGAGAATCTTAAAAGCAGCAAGAGAAAAGCAATTAGCAGGGAGCTCCCATAAGCCTGTCAGCTGATTTCTCAACAAAAACATTGCTAACCAGGAGAGATTGGCCAGAAATATCCAAAGGGATGAAAAGCAAGGACCTACAACCAAGATTACTCTACCCTGTAAGGCTATCATTTAGAATAGAAGGAAAGCTAAAGAGCTTTCCAGACAAGAAAAAGCTAAAGGAGTCCATCACCACCAAACCAGTATTACAAAAAAATGTTAAAGGGACTTCTTTAAGGAGAAGGTAGGGAAAGATTAAAAATATGAATAATAAGAGAGAACCAAGATGGCGGCATAGGTAAACGTGGTACTTGCCGCCTCCTACAACCACATCAAAAGTACAACTAAACCACACAACAACCATCATTCAAAACCACCTGAAATCTGGTTGAATGGAAGTCCTATAACTAGAGAAGTAAAGAATAAAGCACACTGCCCCAGCTGGTTTGGCTCAGTGGATAGAGCTTCAGCCTGCAGACTGAAGGGTCCCGGGTTTGATTCCAGTCAAGGGCACATGCCCAGGTTGCAGGCTCGATCCCCCGTAGAGGGCATGCAGGAGGTAGCCAATCAATGATTTGCTCTCATCATTGATGTTTCTATCTCTCTCTCCCTCTCCCTCCCTCTCTGGAATCAATAAAAATACATTAAAAAAAAAAAGAATAAAGCACATTGAGACTGGTAGGAGGGGTGGAGGCACAGACCAGGTTCGACACCCATGTGTGATGTTCTTTTAATCAGGAGAGATATCAAGGCTGCAGAGGCCTCCCATGAGGAGCAAGGGATCCCAGCCCCACACCAGGCCCCAGCCCAGGGTTCCAGTGCTATGAAGAGAAGTCCCTGTAACTTCAGGCTATAAAAACCATCGGGACCTGGCCGGATGGCTCAGTGGTTGAGGGTCGATCTATGAACCAGGAGGTTACAGTTCAATTCCTGATCAGGGCACATGCCCCGGTTGTGGGCTCAATCTCCAGTGTGGAGCGTGCAAGAAGCAGCCAATCAATGATTCTCTCTCATCATTGATGTTTCTTTCTCTCTCTCCCTTTCCCTTCCTGTCTAAAATCAATAAAGATATATATTAAAAAGAAGAAAAATGGCAATAAGTATTTATCTATCAACAATCGAATCTAAAAATAAAATTAAATGAACAAGGAATCTAATGAACAAAATAAACTGATGAATAAAATAGAACCATTGGTTCCCTAGCCGGTTTTGCTCAGTGGATAGAGCATTAACCTGTGTACTGAAGGGTCCTGGGTTCAATTCTGGTCCAGGGCACATGCCCAGGTTTCGGGCTTGGTCCCCAGTAGCAAGTTTGCAAGATATAGCCGATTAATGATTTTCTCTCATCTTGATGTTTCTATCTCTCTCTCCCTCTCCTTTCCTCTCTGAAATCAATAAAAAATATATTTAAAATAATAATAATAAATAAAAATTAATGGAAAATATCCTTGGGTGATGATTACCTAAATTAAAATAAAATAGAACCAGAGGCATGGAAACATGAAAAAATAATAACAATAAAAGAAAAATAACTACATACCTATCAATAATTACTTTAAATGTAAATGAATTAAATACTCCAATTAAAAGACAGAGTGGCTAAATAAAGAAAAACAAGACCCATACATATGCTACCTATAAGAGACTCACTTCAGATTGAAAGACACACACAGACTAAAAGTAAAGGGATGAGAAAATATATTTTATGCAAATGGAAATGAAAAAAAAGCTGAGATAGCAATACTTATATCAGACAAAATAGACTTTAAGCAAAGGCTATAATAAGTGACAAAGAGAGACATTTCATATACAATAGCCAAGATCTGGTAGCAACTTAAGTGTCTGTCAATAGATGATGGATAAAGAAGATGTGGTACATATATACAATGGAATATTACCCAGCCATAAACAAAAAATGAAATCTTACCATTTGCAACAACATCGATGGACCTGGAGGGTATTATGCTAAGTAAAATAAATCAGACAGAAAAAAGACAAATATCATATGATTTCACTTATGTGGAATCTAAAAAATGAAGTAAATGAACAATCAAAACAGAAACAAAGTCATAGATACAGAAAACAAACTGATGGTTGCCAGATGGGAAGGGGGTTAGAGAGCTGGGTGAAAAAGGAATTAAGAAGTACAAATTGGCAGTTACAAATAGTCCTGGATATGTAAATTACAGCATAGGGAATTTAGTCAATAATATTGTAATAACTATATATGGTGCCAGGTAGGTACCAGACATATTAAGGGCATCATTTCATAAGTTATATAAATATCTGACCACTATGCTACACACCTGAAACTAACATAATATTGAATGTCAATTGTAATTGGAAAATAAAAAAATTAAACTAAATAAGTAAAACTTATGAATTGCTTATTTCTTGAATTATCAGACCACAGTGGTAACTAAAATTGCAGAAAATGAAACTGCAAGTAAGAGGAGGGACTATTGGACCTGGAAAGGAATCTAGAAATATACTAGGCTGTTGAATTGAAATTGGATGTATCAGGGGGTAGGGGTGGGGAGGGATTAACCAAAGAACATATATATGTATATACTAGAGGCCCGGTGCACAAAATTTGTGCACTGGGGGGGGGGTGTCCCTCAACCCGGCCTGCACCCTCTCTAATCTGAGACCCCTCTTGGGATGTCTGACTGACGGTTTGGGCCCGATCCCTGTGGATCGGGAGTCGGACATCGCTCTCACAATCTGGGACTGCTGGCTCCTAACCGCTCACCTGCCTGCCTGCCTGATCACCCCCTAACCACTCCCCTGCCGGTCTGATTGACGCCTAACTGCTCCCCTGCGGCCTGATCGCCCCCAACTGCCCTCCCCTGCCGAGACCTGCCTCCTCCACACCACGCAGAGCCACAGGACCCCCAGGCCCCACTGCCCAGACCGGCCACTGGCCCCGCCTCCACTGTGCATGTGGCCATCTTGTGGCAGCCTCTTGTGGCGGTGGCACAAGGGGGCGTCATGCGAGAGAGTGACGCCACCTAGGCTTTTATTATACAGGATATGCATAACCCATGGACACAGACAATAGCGTGCTAAAGGCCTGGAGGAGGGAAGAGTGGCGGGGGCAGGTGGGAGGGGGTCAATGGGAGGAAAAAGGGGAACGTCTATAATACTTTCAACAATAAAGATAAATTTTTAAGAAAATAAATTGGATGTATCAGTATGAAGTCAGTTTTTAATGCTGTGTGTGTGTGTGTGTGTGTGTGTGTGTGTGTGTGTAGAAGGAGATTATACGATATGAGGCAAAATATGAACAGTGGTTCTGGGTTTTTAAAACTTACAAGGGGGTTCCTTGTAATATTCGTGCAGCTTTTCTATAAGTTTAAAATTATTTCTAAATTAAAAGTTTCCCCAAAGAGTGGGGAAAAAATCCTGTGAACTGGCAAAGGCAGCTTATAGGGCTGCAGAGACTAGAGGTGCTTTTGAAACTCACCCAGCAAGGATGCTTAGGAAAGAAAATTCACTTCTCACACGCAGACCTGTGAGCGTCCCCAGGCACATTTTATTATCCCTTCCGGAATCAAGGAGGAATGCCACGTGGATTTTCCCATTTGGAAGAGGCAGCGGCAGCCGGGCAGAGAGAAAAAAGGCCAGGCCAGGAGCCAGGATACCTGGGCCCGCAGTCCCACTGGCCGCAGCTGTGGAGGATGGCCCCTGTCCTCTGGACCTCACCATCCTGTCCGCACCACGAGGTGGCCAGAATCTCAAGTCACTCTGTTTTCACCACTCTGGATGGTCCTAAAGCCAGAATGGTGCTCGCCAGCAGCTCAAAGACCCGCTGCAGCCCTCTTGGGGGTTTCCACTTTCCAAGAATTAGTCTCTCCACTTGCTCAGGCCGCCTCTTGGAACACCATTCTCTCAGCACTTTTCCCTGCCTTGTCCCGGGGCCAGCCTTGAGCTCGTGATGTGATTTTCCAGGCCCAGGCATCTCCTCACCCTTGGAGCCTCTAACTCACCCCTGCCGCAGTCTGGGATCATCCTTGCCCCCCGCCCCCAAATATGCAGCTGCAGCAACAGGGGCTCCACCCCTGCCAGACTCTCTGACCTCCAGGGTTGTCCCAGAGAGACACACGACCTCAGGGCTCAGAGCCACCAATGCTCATGGACTCAGGTAGATGGGACTCACCTGCTGGCCCCCACTGCCCACACCCAACGGTGTGTCCTGGAGTCTCAGAGACTTCCTCTGCAGGCCCCGCCTCCCCAGGGCAGAGAGAACATTCCTGTGTGCATTTGACACGTTTTTATTGAGTGTTCTGACTCAGAGTGAGCACACACAGACCCAGAGAGCTTACATTCCAAACAGACAAGAATGTGTAATTGCGCACGGGGAGAAGTGCTCTGGAGGAGAGGAAGGAGAGGATACTCGAATTTCTTCGGCCAGAAGAGGAGAAATGAGTTTGGGTCACGAGGAATAAGAAGTGCAAAAGCCCTGAGGCCATGTCAAGTTTAAAGAATGGAAAGAGGTCGGTGTGGCCTTCAGCAGGGGCCAGACGTACCGGAAGACCAGATGTGCATGTCACTCGTGGGGTGACATGAACACATTTTCATTTTCATTTCAGTGACTGCAGACTAGAGGGTGCCCCAAGGAGAATGGGTGCACCATTAGGAGCTTTGCAGACATGTGTGGGGGAGTCCTCCCCATAGTACTGCAGAAGGCGGGGCCTGGAGTTCCCAACCTGCCTAGGAACACACCCGGGACCATCTCAGCCACAGCTGCCTCTGCCCTTCTATGGGGGCCCAACCAGCCCACAGGAGAGGCTCATGCCTCAGTCTCCCTGACAAGCACTCCTGTTCTGTGACCTGTCCCTGATGACACACTCTCTTTAAAACAACAATTATGTCTTGGTTGAGATAAAAATTCACACACCATACAACTCATGCATTCAAAGTGTATAATTCAATGGTTTTTAGAATACTCACAGGTACGTGTCACCATCAGCACAATCCATTTTAGAACATTTTTATCATCTCAAAAAGAAAGCCCCACCTCCTTCACCTATCATCCTCAGTCCCCTTCCCAGCCCTAAGCAACCACTAATCTACTTTCTGTCCCTGTAAGAAGGGCCACTCTGCCTCCCTGCATTTGGGGGCTAACTCCTGCCCCTGAGCCCATTAGACCATCAGCAGGGTTAGAGTTTCAGGGCCAGCAAAGAGCCTGCCCTGCCCTCCGCTGCCAGCTGTGTCCTCCTGCCTGGCTCCTGGGACAGCCTGGCTCCTGGGACAGCCCCTGCAGCGGGCAGCTCCTCTCGCCAGCTCTGCCTGGCCCCTCCTTTTCCGTTAAAAACTGGAAGTGTCTGTTCCACCTGCCACACACGGCGGCTCTCGGGAGCAGCATCCCCAAGCACCAAGGTCAGACCTCTTGGGCCTCAATTTAGGGCCTGCTTCTGCCCCTGCCCCTGTCCAGGGTCAGATCCCAGACACGCTTTAGCCAGATCCCAAAGCCTGTTCTTTATCTCTCCCTCCCTTGAGGGCAGGACTCAGATGCCCCTCCATTTCCCCACCTTCTCATCCCCACCTTCCTAGAGGCCTGGGAGGTGGGGGCACTCCCCATCTCAGGAACACTAGGGAAGCCAGGTAGGAAGGACATCCATGGTTGACAGCCCAGTATCTTCTCCCTGTCTTTTAGCAAGAGACCTTTTTTATTTCCCATAGAGAATCCACCCCATCTGGTTGGAAGGGGCTGGCCCTTCCCTGTTTCCCTCATAGAGGTAGGCATGTGACTCAGTCCTGAGTGAAATACAAAGGGAAATGGAGAGAGAGAAGATAGAGAGAGAGAAAGAGAGAGAGAGAGAGAGAGAGAGAGATCCAGGAAGTGGGTGATGCTGTGCTGGATAATGTGCTAGCAGTGGGTCCTTTGGGGATAGGATGCACTGTAGTGATTGGTTGAGGATGGACATATGACCCCTGAGGGCAATTAGTCTTCTCTGAGATTTGATATTTGGCAGCTGGAAGGACGAGTGTCTTCCTTTTGTACGAGACATTTAAAGGGTAGTGCCTGGGGCTGCATCCACCAGCCTCCCCAACTCACGGAGAGAGCTTGTTTGAGACAGACACAAACACATCGAGGGGCAGAGCCAAAAACCGGAGATAAAGAAACCCAGTGACATCATTTCTGTCCTAGGACCCAGCCACACCCTGGGACTTCCCAGATACCCGGGTCAATAAATTCCTTTTTCGCTTAAGTCATTTGAGTTGGGTTTCAGTCACTTGTAACCAACACTTGTTGAGCAGCAGAGGGGGAAAGGCTCCTGGCGTCAGTGGGAAGCTGGGTTATGTGGACTTTACGGCTCCTGCCAGCCAGGACCTTGGACTGTTAATGCTGCCCAGGGTGCCACCCTCAGCACTCTCCTCTTCTGCTCTGCTCTCTCCAGAGGCAGCCCATCCACCCCAGCTTCAGTGACGGTCAGTGTGCTGCTGACTTGGGGAACAAATGACAGGAGGCATCTCCCACCCTGCAGAAGCCAGTGTCCACTCTGCACCCCTGGCCTTGGCAGGCTCTCCCCTCCAACATCCAGCTCATGGCCCTCTTGTGGAGGAGTGTCCTTGGGCTGCTGGAGCAGGCTTCCCTTCACTTGAAAGGAGCCAAAATGCCAGGAATTTTCCCACCCCTCACTGCGGGAGGGCCCAACCACTGATTGACACCTGCAGGGAGTCACACTCAAGAAAGTCCAACTCGCTTGCCTCAGGCCAGGAAGCATAAGGTAGGCTCTAGAGTCCCCTCAGGGTCAGGTTCCTGGGGCTTGTGCCTGAGATCATTTCTGCTTGACTTCCTCCCCTGTGCTGTCCCGTGTGCACCCTCCCTTTCCAGTTTCTCTTGGGAGCGCGTCCTTAATAAACGATTTGCACAAAAATTTGCATCTCAGGGTCTGCTTCCAGGAAAGCCAACCTCAGACAACTCCCAAGAGTGAAGCTCCAGTCTAGACTTCTCCTTCAAATCCCACCCCGTTTAACGCAACCTCCTCTAGACATGTCTGGGTGGCCGACCCACCTCAAACTCCATAAGCCCCAGTTGAGACCATTCTTTTCTCTATCAAGGCTACTTCTGTTCCCGACCCACCCCATCTTTTGATGCAAAAACATGAGGGTCATCCTCAGCCACCGTCACCACCCTCCATCTTCAATATCCAGCCGGTCACCAATGTCCTGTGCTTCTAGGAAAGCCAACCTCAGACAACTCCCAAGAGTGAAGCTCCAGTCTAGACTTCTCCTTCAAATCCCACCCCGTTTAACGCAACCTCCTCTAGACATGTCTGGGTGGCCGACCCACCTCAAACTCCATAAGCCCCAGTTGAGACCATTCTTTTCTCTATCAAGGCTACTTCTGTTCCCGACCCACCCCATCTTTTGATGCAAAAACACGAGGGTCATCCTCAGCCACCGTCATCAGCCTCCATCTTCAATATCCAGCCAGTCACCAATGTCCTTAGATTCTGTCTCTTTATTGTCCTGTGACATTTTCCCTCTCCACATAGCTTGTTTACTTCGAGTGCCACTCATTTCATTACAGCTCAAAGTCCAAATATCTAACCACATGATCTCTCTGCATAATTACCCTCCATAGCTACCAGTTGTTGTAAGATAACGACACCCTGGGTTCAGTGTGTGAGGGTGTCTAGGGTGTCGCTGAAGCCTGCCCTGGACCAAGCTTCTGTCTGGGCACAGGGAACATGGAGGGATGCAGGCCCGGCCTGGCCTGGGTGTGCCCCTCAGGAGATAGCCTCCCCTAGCCCAGCCCTCTCCCTGCCACCCACTGCACCAGGATGCCTTTCTCCTTCATTTTCAAAACAAACTTTCATCATTAAATTATTTAGAACTTTCCAGCACTCGTTTCACAATGTGGCCGCTGTGCTGTTTACCGCCGGGTGTTTATATTTTGATGGTTTCTAGTTGGGCTTTGGGAAGTCCAACATTTCGACTGTTTTCCTGTTTCAATTATCAGATGTGTCCTCTTGTGTCCTCTGGTTGTGTCTCCTTGGACTTTCTTTCAGTGCCCTTATGTCTGGCAACCGGCTTCCCGGGTAACATCTTCAAGAGACCATCTGGATGTCCTTAGACTGGGACCAGGGCCGGAAATCAATCGACAGGGTCGCCACTGCCGCCTCCGCCCGCCAGCACTCCTGTGGACCATCTGGGCCACCATGGAGAAGGCTCCTGGCTGCTCCCACCAGGACACACAGGCATCCTTCATATGGGGTCCAGCCGGGCCACTCGCTGGTCACATGCCTGGGGCCATGCCCTCCCGGTTCAACCACCTTGGCTCAGTGAGAAGCAGGTCATTCCCACAGGAAACTTGCATCAAACTAAAAACAGAAAGCAGCAATGAGACCAAGTGCTTTTTATAGTATACAAAGCACTTTCACATGCGTGCATCCACTCGTGCCCCATAGGAAGTCTGGGAGGTGGGCGTGACTATCACCGTCCTCGCTTACAAGCGAGGCACCTGGAGCTCAGAGGGAGCATGCAGGCCGCCTCCCATCTCAGCCAGTCAGAGGCGGTGGAGCAGGACTCCAAGCCAGACCTTCGGCCTCCGATGCTGTGCTTTTTCTGAAATAAACAGGCACGAAAATAGAAGCAGGGGTGCATGGTGAGTGTTGAATGGTACAGAGCGCAATACCAACACGGCATCCGTGGGAGTTACAATACCCCGGCGAGGCTCCTGGGGGGCAGCCCAGAGTTGGACCAGGAATGGCAAGGAACTGGAGGAGCAGAGGTGAGGCTTAGCTGCTGCATCCCTCCCACGCCCCCACTCCTGAGACCTCTTCCCAAGACGCACAGGCAGTCACTCTCATTCTCTCTATTTCACCCACCAGGAAACAGAGGCTCAGAGATGCAAGGCCTTGGCAAGGGCACCCAGGCAATAGGGGAGGAGCCATAGGGTGCAAACCCAGAGGGTCAGGAGAAGCTAGGTCCTCTCAGCCCTGCCTGGGTGACAGTCAGACCACCCGGGAGAGGGCAGGGCATGAGGAGGAGCAGCGGGGGTTGGGGTCAGGGCAGAAGGCTGTGGAGACTTTACTGACAAGGGCTGCATGCAGGCCTCGGCATGCAGAGTGGGAGCACGGGTGTCGCTCTGCTTCCTGCAATAGCTTTGGCGGCCCGGCCTGTGGTCTCCCTGGTAAACAGGCAGGATGAACAGATGGGTGGGGAGCGTGATTTTGGAGAGACCATCAGAGTGGGCTCCCACCCACCTGAGAGGAAGCGGCCACCCCACTCACTGTAGGGGAAGGGCCGAGCCCCTTGGCCATTCTGTTCTGCCTCGTTCAGCCTCTCTCTCTCTCTCTCTCTCTCTCTCTCTCTCTCTGTTTGGCCTCCACAGACATTGGCGGAGGGAAGACTTGTTTCCAATTTGGTTTCAGGAGGCTGGAGCGAGACTTCTGTTTTTCCGAAGCAAAGCAGAGACGGTCAGCATGAGAGTAAGGAGCATGAAATCCACCCTCGGAGGTTTCGTGTGTGCCGAGATGAGGGCTGGCCCGCCCCACCACCATCATACGTTCCGGCCCTTTCCCTGGGCCAGAGGGGAGCCTACACTCTGCCAAGTTCCCCTGGCCCCCAAAGTGGCAGCAGAATGACCCAAGGCAGGTCATGGGGGTATCAAGCTGTGTGCCAATCACACAGCTCTAGACACCTTCAGAGCCCGTTGGAGCCAGTGGGGGCTTGTCAATCCCACCCTCCTCCTCCAGGAAGCCCACCCTGTCGGCTGCCCCCTACAGGATCTCACAGCACAGCCTCCCCACGACTCGGCTCTCGGCAAAATCATTGCCAGTTTGTGCCCGGTGAACCACTACATTAAACTTGGCACATCATAGCATTTCATGTCAGCCTTCTACTATTTTGTTTTCTTATCATGTATCATTCATTCTTTCCATTATTTATCCAACTGTTACTCGGTGGTTATATGGTGCTAGTCCCAGGGACATGGGATGCTAGGAACAGAGAATGTTTTAGATGCAGGCTTGCCCTCGGTTGCTCGCCAGCTGGGGAAAAGGCCAGACAGGCAAACAGGTGCGTAAAATTAAACAGAACAAGTGTTGATGCAACAGAGAGAAGGGACTTGAGGGCTGGGGAAGGTTTTCCAGAAGAGGTGACTTTTTTAAGCTGGGTCTGAAGGAGAAGCAAGTTACTCAGTGTGGACAGAGAGGCCAAAAGTACACATGGTGGGCAGGAGTAGCAAAAGGGAGTGCAGAGAGGCAGGCTGGGCACGTGGGGTAAAAACAATGTGAATGTTTGCTGAGCCGCTCTTCCACTAGGCGTCCAGCACTGCCCTCAGTGCTTCAGCGGTATCAATGCATTTATTGACAACCAATATCTGATGAGGAAGATAGATGGGTGCTCTTGCGGGTCTCCATTTTACTGACGGGAAGATAGAAGCAAGGCTAAGCAACGTGCCCGACGTGACACAGCTTGCAAGTGGCAGAGCTGGATGTTGGCCTCAGGCAGTCTCCGAGCCCAAGCTCCTAACCAGGACAAGGCCCTGTGACTCTGGGGTGTATTGCTGCATCTCTTTCAGAGAGCTGTGGACACATTATAGCACAGATAAGTCAGCTCTCCAATCTCAAATGACCAATACCACCACCACCACCATCACCACCACCACCACCACCACCACCCAAATGGCCCACCAATCTTGTTCTCTCCTGTTTCCTTATGAATCTCCTTCCCGCCACAAGAACACAAGCCGCTCCCACGGGGGCCGGCCTCTCAAGGTTTCCCACTGAGCCCCCTAATTGTGACCCATCAGGACGTGGCCCCAGGCCCCGTGCGAGAGGGAGGGGTTGGCAGAGGCCTCGCCACAGGTCACCTGCGCTGCCAAGAGCCCGGAGGCCAGCCAAGAGGCGAGCCCGAGTGTGAAATTTTCCAACTCGCCTCCCCACCCGGCTCAGCCCCGAGTCCAGTCGCCCCATGAAGGATGAGCTCACGCAGGGCTCTCCTGCGCCTCGCTGGGCTCTGAACTGCAACCAGCGCTGGGGTCCCTTCCAAATCCCTAACTTGAAAAACCTGTCCGTGAGCCCTGGCCACAGAGCGTGTCCGCCACGCACGATCGGTGCTAAGGAATGGCGCCCGGGGCTGGCTCAGCTGCGGCCCAGGCTGCACAGCAGGG
>NW_005369443.1:666710-709134 GCF_000412655.1 Myotis brandtii | reverse complement strand
GGCCTCGCCGCGGAGGCAGATGCAGCCGCAGCCGCAGCCAGCTTGGGGGATCACGTCTGGATCCACAGCCCAAGCTGATTAGCAAAGGCGTGCCTGGAGGTTGGAAGCCCAGCAGCGAGTGCTGGAAAAGACGCTAAGGCCTGAGTGGGGGCAGGAGCCATGGGTAGGGAGTGGGGCGGGAGGGGCTCCCCAAGACATTGGAGGGGTTCTGTGGACAGTACTTGGGTTCTCCAGACTGGTTACAAGGGGGAGGAAGTGGAAAAAGTGAAGGAAGGGGAGACCCAGACCTGGGTGGCTGGAGGAAAAGTGGGCCAGTCCTGGCAGAGAGGAGAGGACAAGCTAAGGGGAGAAGGGGAGGGCACTCGGTAAAGTGTGGATTGTGAGGGACCTGGGGCCACCTAAGCAGAGATGTCCACCAAGCAGGTGGCCACTGAGAAGAGAAGGCAGGACCGAGGGTAGAGCCTGGGATCACCTATTCAGTGGATGGAGAGTCTAGGTTTTGGAAAGGGGTGAGATGGCCAAGGTGGACAGCTAACTCTAACGGGAAAGGGGGCCTGGAAGACCTTGGGGGGAGGCTGTCATGGAAAAGGCGGGAGGCTCCAGAAAGGTCAAAGGAGCAGCAAATGAGAGTTCTGCCGGTGAAGAGAAGAAAACAGGGTAACGCCACAGGATTCCTGGGAGGTGTGGGTTCAAGAAATGAGGGCCAAACCAGACTTCAGGCGGGGTACACACAGGGCAAAGGCCGTTGGGTGTAGAGAGCAGGGCGTCCTCCAAGAGTCAGGTGACCACCGAGGCGGGTTTGGCTCAGTGGATAGAGCGTCGGCCTGCGGGCTGAAGGGTCCCAGGTTCGATTCCGGTCTAGGTAACGCCACAGGATTCCTGGGAGGTGTGGGTTCAAGAAATGAGGGCCAAACCAGACTTCAGGCGGGGTACACACAGGGCAAAGGCCGTTGGGTGTAGAGAGCAGGGCGTCCTCCAAGAGTCAGGTGACCTAGGTAACATATGCCAAAGACACAAAGTCCGTACATCATATTCCCCATAGACACATGCCAGAGTGTTCAGAGCAGCTCTGTTCATAATAGCCCAAACTAGAGACCACCCAAGTGCTCATCCATTAACGAATGGATAAACAAATTATGGTATAGTCACACAGTGGGACTGTTTCAGTAATAAGAAGAAAAAAGAGCCCTGGCCAGTTTTTCTCAGTGGTTAGAGTGTCAGACTGCAGACCGAAGGGTCTTGGGTTTGATTCCCAGCCAAGGGCATGTGCCGTATCTTGGTTGTAGGTTTGATATCAGGCCCTGGTCGGGATGGGTGTGGGAAGCAACCAGTTAGTGTGTCTCTCTCACATCAATGTTTCTCTCTCTCCCTCTCCCTCCCTTCCACTCTTTCTAAAAATCAACAGAAAAAATATCAGGTGAAGATTTATTTTAAAAAGTCCCAGTTGGCGTGACTCAGTGGTAGAGCACTGACCTATGAACCAGGAGGTCACAGTTCGATTCCCAATCAGGGCACATACCCAGGTTGCAGGAGGTGTGCAGTAGGCAGCTAATCAATGATTCTCGCTCCCTCTCCCTTCCTTTCTGAAATCAATAAAAATATTTTTTTTAAAAAGAATGAAATTCAGCTACATGTAATAATATGAATGAGTCCCAAAACTAGGCTGAGCAAAAGTAGCCAGACTTAGAGGTGTATCCAATGCTAATTCCATGTATAAAAAGTGCTAACAGGCAAAACGAGTTTAAAGTGACAGAGGTCATAATAATGGTTACCTGAGAGAGTAAGTCTCCTGGAAGGGGTATGAAGGAAACTTCTGAGGAACTGAAAACATTTTGTGTCTTGATCTGAGTGGCAGCAGCATGAGTACCTGCATATGTAAGATTCATCAAGCCATATGCTTAAGATTTATACATTTTACTGTTTGTAAATTTTAACTCAATAAAAATGTAAAGTGAAGGAAAGAGAGACCAGGTGACATCATGGAAGATGGTGGAGTAGGACATTTAAATCATTTAGTCTCTTCACTGAAACAACCATAAGCTGGCAAAGATTGACTTAACCCGCTTTTAAATCCAAATTTACAGCAACCAGGAAGATGCTTAACAAATAAAACAGGAAAACTGAATTTCAGTAAGAGAACATTGTAGTATTTTCTCCCACCTGACTCTGTTCCTCATTCCCCGGCGTGGTAGCAGCTGTGGGGACGGTGGCCTTCATTGCTAATGTAGCTTGCTGGTGCCAGGAGGCTAATAGAGACCTTATTCGTAAAACACTGTAATTGTATGTTTTTTTAAAATCTGTCTGGTGATTCCCAGAGAGCAGGCTCAGAGGCTATTTTTATGCCCTTCCACCCCACCAGGCTGGCATGGCTTTCCAGGCAGCAGTAGCATCTGTAGAAAGATTTAAAGTCATATATACCCCATACCCTCTTGGGGCAAGAGATGGCAGATGGGACAAGTGGCCTGCAAAATCCAAAAGCCTGGGGAGGAAGAGACAGAGAAGGAAAGTTCTTGAGCTATCCCTCCTTGCTTCCCTCCCACTCTCTAAAAATTAATGGGAAAAAAATATCCTTGGGTGAGGATTAACAAGAGATAGATAGATAGATAGATAGATAGATAGATAGATAGATAGAGTATATACAAAGAAGGAAATGAGAAGGGGATCAACACTGCACTACAAAAAAAACACACAATTAAACAGAAAAGAAACCATGCTGGAGGAAATGAGAAACAAAATTAGGTATAAGACACACAGCAGGGATCCAAGATGGTGGCAGAAGAGGCGGATGTCACACTCACTCCTCCCAGGACCAAACTGGAATTACAACTAAAATATAGAGAACGCAACCAGAATAGCCAACTGGAGACCAGCTGAAGAGAAGTCTTATAACGAAGGATTTACAGAAGAAGCCACATCGAGACTGGTAGAGAGGGCAGAGATGCAAAAGGGCTGCCCGCTCCCACGGGCAGTGGCTGAGATACGGGAGGGATAGCTCAGCTGCCGGGGATTCCCCCTGAGACGCGTGGTATCTCAACCCCAAGCCAGGCTCCCCAGCCCAGAGCACCACAACTGGGAAGAGGCACCCACATAACATCGAACTGTGAAAATCAGCAGGGATTCTGTTCACCAGGGACAGACAGAAGTCTTCTAGAGACACAGGAACCCTCTTAAAAGGCCAACGTACAAAATCTTGTTCACAGTCCCTCACCCTGGGCTCTGCCAGAGGGAGGGTGGAGCAGACTACAGACATGTGAAGAGAGTCGAAGGTTGTTGGCTTTGGAGAGAGAGCTGAAGGGACAGCCACCAGGATCTCTGTGCTGAGTCACTCTCCCACACTGCGGACACAATCTTTCTTGGGTGAAGCACTCCCAACAAGCCCATTGTACAAGGCCACCATTATCCTAATTCCAAAACCACATAAAGAAACCAAGAGAGAAAGAAAAGTATAGGCCAATATCCCTGATGAACATAGATACTAAAATCCTCAACAAAATATTAGCAAACTGGATCCAGCAATACATTAAAAAGATCATACACCATGATCAAGTAGGATTTATTCCAGGGATGCAAGGTTAGTATAATATCTGCAAGTCAATAAAAGTGATAGATCATATAAGCAAAATGGATAAAAACCACATGATAACATCAATAGAGGCAGAAAAAGCATTTTATAAAATCAAGCATGCATTTATCATAAAAATAAAACTCTCAGCAAAGTGGAAATAGAGGGAATATACTTCAGCATAATAAAGCCATATATGACAAGCCCACGGCCAAGATCATACTCAATGGGCAAAAACTAAAAGTATTTTTCTTAAGAGCGGAAACAAGACACGATATCCACTTTCACCATTCTTATTCAACATAGTACTGGAACCCCTAGTCATAGCAATCAGGCAAGAAGAAATAAAGGCATCCAAATTGGAAAGGAAGAAGTAAAACTGTCATTATTTGAAGATGGCATGATACTATATAGAGAGAACCCTAAAGATTACACTAAAAAGCTATTAGAACTGATAAATCAATTCAGGAAAGTAGCAGGATATAAAATAAACATCCAGAAATCAGTTGCATTTTTATATACCAATAGTGAACTATCAAGAAGGGAAACTAAGAAAAAAATCCCATTTACAATTGTATCAATAAAATAAAATAAAATAAAATAGCTAGGAATAAATTTAACCACGGATGTAAAAGACCTATACTTGGAAAACTATAAGACACTGAGGAAAGAAATTGAAGAAGATACAGTAAGTGGAAGCATATAATGTGTTTATAGATAGAAAGAATTAGCATCTTTAAAATGTCCATACTACCCAAAGCAATCTATAGTTTCAAACAATTCCTATCAAGATGTCAATGGCATATTTCACAGAACTAGAATAAATATTCCAAAAAAATTTATGGAACCACAAAAGACCCCAAATAGCCGCAGCAATCTTGAGAAAAATGAACAAAGTTGGAGGAATCATGCTACCTGATATCAAACTATACTACAAGGCCATAGTAGTCAAAACAGCATGGTACTTGCATTAAAACAGACACATAGAACAATGAAACAGAAGAGAGAGCCCAGAAATAAACCCACACCTCTAAGGTAAATTAATATTTGACAAAGGAGGAAAAAACATACAATGGGGTAAACATGGTGAATTCAACAAATTGTGCTGGGAAAATTGGACAGATTCATGCCCCAAAAAATGAAATTAGACCACCTTTTACACCATACACATGAATAAACTGATAATGGATTGAAGACTTGAAACCATAAAAATCCTAGAAGAAAATATAAGCAGTAAAGTCTCAGACATTCCTCTTAGCAATATTTTTTCTTCCTTGTTTTAATCCTCTGCTGAGGACATATTTATTGATTTTAAAGAGAGGAAGAGAAAGAGAGAGAGAGAGAGAGAGAGAGAGAGAGAGAGAGAGAAACATTGATCAGTTGCCTTCCATAAGCACCCTGACAAGGGATTTGAACCCATAACCTAGGTATATGCCCTGACTGGAAACTGAATTCAAAACCACTTTGGTGTATGGGACAATGCTCCAGGCAACTGAGCCACCCAGCTAGGGTGCAATATTTTTTCTGATATATCTCCTCAGGCAAGGGAAATAAAAGAAAAAAATAAACAAATGGGACTACATCAAACTAAAAAATTCTTGCACAACAAAGGAAACCTTCAACAAAATGAAAAGACAACCCACTGAATGGAAGAGCACATTCTCCAGTGATACATCTGATAATATCCAAAATTTACAAAGAACTTGCAAAACTCAACATCAGAAAAAAATCCAATTAAAATGGGCAAAGAACTTGATTAGGTACTTATCCAAAGAATACATACAGATGACCTACAGACATGTGAAAAGACTAGCGGTCCGGTGCACAAAATTCATGCACAGGTAGGGTCCCTAGGCCTGGCTGGCGATCAGGGCTGATTTGCAAGGAGACAGGCGGGGTGACAGGGGAGCCCCCACTGGCACCCACCTTGGCTGGCCTTGGGCCTGCAGGCTGGGGGAAGCCCCTGCATTGAGCGTCTGCCCCCTGGTGGCTAGTACACGTCACAGTGACCGGTCATTCCACTGGTCATTCTGCTGTTTGGTTGATTTGCATATTAGGCTTTTATTATATAGGATGCTCAATGTCACTAATCCTATATAATAAAAGCCCAGGCTCCTCCTCCTCTCTCCCTGCCGCCTCCTCTGGAGGCCTGCAGGCCACTGGGCTCACAGAGCTGACCCTGGAGACTGGGTTCGTGGCCAGGACTGAGGCCTACTCTGCCTCCTCTCAGTGCTATTGTCCCTGGGCCCGACCCTGACCGGATCCCCTGGAGAGGCGAGTGCTCTGGCTCTATGGAAGATGCCAGACCAAGGAGCAGCCCCTCAGAGGGTGGGTCCACAGCCACTCGGCTGACTGGGATGAGCGGCAATCCCATAGCGGGCCTATCCCTGCAGGCCATGCCCCCACCAGTGCATGAATCCCATGCACCAGGCCTCTAGTCTGATATAAGAGAAATGCAAATTAAAACCACAATGAGAAATAACCTCACACCTGTCAAAATGGCTATCATTAATAAATCAACAAACAAGTGTTGGTGAGGATGTGGAGAAAGAGAACCCTCATGTACTATCGGTGGGAATGCAGACTGGTGCAGCCACTGTGGAAAGCAGTATGGAGTTACCTCAAAAAATGAAAAATGGAACTGCCTTATGACCCTGTGATTCCACTTCTGGGAATATATCTGAAGAACCCCAAAACATTAATTTGAAAGAATATATGCACCCTTATGGTTATTGTAGTGTTATTTACAATAACCAAGATTTGGAAGCAGCCCAAGTATCCCATTAGTAAATGTGGTACATTTGGACATTGGAATACTCCTCAGCTGTATAAAAAAAGGAATTCTCTTTTTTAAATATATATTTTTATTGATTTCAGAGAGGAAGGGAAAGAAAGAGAGATAGAAACATCAATGATGAGAGAGAATCATTGATTGACTATCTCCTGCAAGGCCCCTACTGGAGATAGAGCCAGAAAGGCATATGCCCTGACTGGAATCAAACCATGACCTCCTGATTTATAGGTCAGCATTCAATTACTTAGCCACACTGGCTAGATACAAAGAAGGAATTCTTACATGTTGCAGCAGCATGAATAGACCCAGAGAGAATTATGCTAAATGAAATATGGCAGTCAGAGAAAGACAAACACCATATGATTTTACTTATATGTGGATTCTAACGAACAAAATAAACTAACAAACAAAATAGGAACAGACATGTGATGCAGAGAACAGACTGACAGCTGTCAAAGGGGAGGGAGTTTGGTGGACTGGCTGAAAAAAGTGAAGAGATTAAGAAAAACAAAAGAAAACCACGAGCACTGACAATAGTATCTATCTATCTATCTATCTATCTATCTATCTATCTATCTATATAAAAAGAAGTGATATGAAAATGAGGTCGCAACTCAGTCACGGTCACGACCAGCTCAGGAGGAGGGGCCAAGCTCCACCTGAGCCTGAGAAATCAACACAGGAGACACCTGCTCCAAGCCTCCACAGCACAGCTGGGGGCAGGCCTCCAGCAGACACACACACACACACACACACACACACACACACACACACACACACAGTGCCTGCTCCAAGCCTGGCGGCCAGACTGCAGCTTAGGCTTTTTTCCCCAAGGGGAGCGGGCCTAAGCTGTCAGTAGAACATCCCCTGAGGGCTCCCGGACTATGAGAGGGGGCAGGCTGGGCTGAGGGACCCCCACCCCCCAGTGCACGAATTTTGTGCACCGGGCTTCTAGTGGTAATTATAAGAGGGAGGAGGGTGGAGAAGTAGAAGAGGGCAAAAGGAGAATAAATGATGATGGAAGGAGACTTGACTTAGAGTGGTGAACACGTGATACAATATATAAATGATATAAAATATAGAATGGTACACCTGAAACCTATATAATTTTATTAACTAATGTCACCCCAATAAATTCAATAAGAATAACAATTCTAAAATAAAATAAAAATAATAAAAAAGAGAAGAAAAAAATCATATCTAAGGACAGATAAAGAACTTCCCAAGCAAGAAAAAACTAAAGTTCATCACTACCAAACCAGAAAAAAAAAAGATATATGGCAAACAAATAGCAAAATGGCAGAAGTAAATCATTTCTTAACAGTGATTGCTTTGAGTGTAAATAAATTAAACTCCCAAATCAAAATGTAGAGATTGGCAAAATAATTGGTTTTAAAAATAATAATTCAACTACATACTGCCTATCAGAGACTCACTTTAAACTCAAGGACACAAATAGGTTAAAAGTAAAAGGAAGAAAAAAAAGATTTTCCTTGCAACCTATAACCATTATAGCTGGGATGGTTATACTAATTTGAAACAAAATAAACTTTAAATAAAAAATGGTTACAACAGAGAAATAAGGAGATTATATATTAATAAAAGGGTCAATTCATCAAAAAGATATAACAGTTATAGACATTTATTCATGAGTCTCAAAATATATAAATAAAATATTGAGAGAATTAAAAGAGAAATAGTTCTACAAGAAAGTCGGAGAGTTCAATACTCCACTTTCAATAAGGAATAAAACATCTAGACAGAGAATCAATCAGGAAAAAGAGAACACGAACAACATTATAAAACAATTAGACCTACCAGACCTACACAGACCATCTAGTAAACAACAGCAGAACACACATTCTTCTCTAGGGCACATGGAACATTCTCAGGGTAAACCATATGTTGGGCCACAAAACAAGTTTTAATAAATTTTAAAAGATTGAAATCATATTTTCTCTGACCACAATGGAATGAAGATAGAAATCAATAACAGAAGGAAAACTGGAAAATTCACAAATATGTGGAAATTAAACAACACAATCTCAAATAGCCAATGGTTTAAAGAAGAAATCGCAAGGCAAATTAGAAAATACTTGGAGACAAGCAAAATGAAAGCACAGCATCCCAAAACTTACAGGACATAGCGAAAGCAGTGCTCGGAGGGAAATTTATAGCAATAAATCCTTACATTTAAGAAGAAGAAAGATCTCAAATCAATCATCAAACTCTATACCTTATGGAATTAGAAAAAGAAGAGCTAGGTAAACCCAAAGCTAGCAGAAGAAAGGAAATAATATGGATTGGAGTAGAGATAATGAAATGGAGGGTTAAAAAAAAATAGAGAGAATCAACAAAACCAAAAGTTGGTTCTTTGAAAAGATCAACAAAATTGACAAATTTTTAGCCTGGTTGACTAATAAAAAGAATTGGTCCCAGCTGGTGTGGCTCATCGGTTGAGCATCGACCTATGAACCAGGAGGTCACAATTCGATTCCTGGTCCGGGCACATGCCTGGGTTGCAGGGCTTGATCCCCAGTGTGAGCCGTGCAGGAGGTAGCCAATCAGTGATTCTCTCTCATCGTTGATGCTTCTATCTCTCTCTCTCTCTCTCTTCTACTTTCTTCATCTCTGAAATCAATAAAAATATATTTTTTAAAAAATAAATAAATTCAATAACAACTAATTTTTTAAAAAGTTAAAACTTTTGTGCTTCAAAGGACACTATCAAGGCAATGAAAAGACAACACATGGATTGAAAGAGTATTTGTAAATAATATATCTGATCAGGGTTTCATATTCAAAATATATTATAAAAAAACTCCTACAGTTCAACAACAAAAAGACAAACCACTCAATTTTAAAATGAGCAAAGGGTTTGAATATACATTTTTCCATAGAGGAAGTGAAAATGGACAATAAGGACATGAAAATGTTCTCAAAATTAATGAGGGAAATGCAAACCAAAACCATGATGAAATACCACTTCACCCCTCGTAGGATGGCTATAATTTATTTTTAATTCAAAAAAGAACAAGGGGTTGGCAAAGATGTGGAGACTTTGAAAGCCTCATAAACTGTGATGGAGATGCAGCTGCAGTGGGAAACAGTTTGGTAATTCCTCAAAAAGTTAAATGTAGAGTTACCATTCTATAACCCAGCAAGTCCACTCCTAGGTATACACCCAAAATAATTAATTAAATGTTTCCTCACATGTTGAAGTCTTAATTACCCAATGTGATGGTATTTGTAGGTGGAGCCCTTGGGAAATACTTGCTGTTAATGAGGTCATAAAGGTCGGGTCCTACTCTAACCAACGTGGAAGGTGGCCATCTACAAGCAAGAATGAGAGTTCTTACCAAAATACAAATCAGCCAGCACCTGGGTCTTGGACGTCTCAGCCTCCACAACTGTGAGAAAATAAATGTCTGCTGTCTAAGCTACATAGTCCATGGTATTTTGTATGGCAGCCCTAACGGACTAACACACAGGTATTCGAGCAAATACTTGCACGTGAATGTTCTTAGCAGCACTGTTTACAATAGCCAAAAAGTGGATATAATCCAAATGTTCATCAACTGATGAGGAATAGACAAAAGAAAAAGTGGATATAATCCAAATGTTCATCAACTGATGAAGGAATAAACAAAATGTGGTATATCCATACAATAGAATATTTACTAAGCCATAAAAAAGAATAAAGTTCTGATACATACTACCACATGGATAAACCTTGAAAAAAAAAAATATATATATATATATACCATAACAGAAAGAAAAAAAGGGGGGAGGAAGGGGGAGGAAGAAGGGGAGGGAAGGAGGGAGGAAAGGTGAGAAGTGGGGGAGGGATTGAGAGTGGGAGGAAAGAGAGGGAAAGAGAGAGCGAGAACATAATGAAAAACCTGCAACGAAGAATAACACTCACAGAAATACAGAAACGCTCACAGGGAGGGACTATTGCAGGGCTTGGGCACGGAGAATGCAGGTGAGACATGGGCCAATGGGTCATGTCCACGGACGCCCTGCCTAGATCCCTCGGCTCACCTGAGTTTACCTGCTGCTGGCAAGGTCCTGGCGTGAGGATAGCTTCCCACCTGAAGTCTGTACTTCTGTCTTTCTTCTCTGCCTGAGGGTTCTCTGGCACCAGAGAACTTGCTGGGTGCCTCCCAGAAATCCAAAGGTCTTGATGACCCCAAGCACAGCCCCCCATTAGAGAATAAGTGCCCTGCCCCCCTCAAAATGCCCTACAGTTAATTAAAAGTAAATAAAAGCAGAAATGCATTCCTTCAGTTACCCACATTTCTAGTACTCAGTAGCCCACATGTGGCCAGTGGCTACCATTTAGGCAGGGTAGAGTTAGAATACCCCCCTCATTGCAGAATGTTCTATTGGGCTCCCCTGGGGACTGGGCCTTGGCTGCCTGCTCACGAGCACAGCTTTTGTTGGCTTGTCTCCCTTCCCTGTCTCCCTCTCCCCACAGCCTTCCCTGTGCTCCCTGGGGTCCCTCCCAAGGAAAAGACCTGCACCCGAGTCATTGTCTCAAGATCTGCTTTCAAGGGAACCTAAACCAATGAATGCACTGGTGACATCAGAATGACAGCAGCTGGGGTGAGGTAGCCACACACACACACACACACACACACACACACACACCCCCGAGCTCCTGAAATAGCTGAAGGTCTGTGTGTCTAACCTGCCCGGCCTCTCCGAAGGTGACAGGTAGAGGAATACCCAGAAGTCAACACGCAGGGGGTCAACAACCCTGAGATCTGGGTGTGAGCAGCCTCGCCCCTCAGTCTCTGAGTGATGGCCATGGGGGTCAACCCCTGGTTGTCCCTCTTGCCCCTCCCACCCAAAAGTCCCAACCCTGCCTACAGCCAGGCACTCAGGCACAGGCACTGCACCCCATGAGGCAGGGACAGGGATTCCCTCCTGAAGGAGCCTTTATGCTCCCAGTGAGGACCTGGAGGCTCAGAGAGGAAAGGCAATTCCTCGAAGGCCACACAGCCGCTGAGGAGCCAAATGGGCTCCCGAGGTCAGGTCTCCTGATACCCAGGCCCTCACTGTGCCCTGGCCCCTGGGGAAGACATGGGGACCATAGGAGTGTGGGGCAATGCAGGCTCAAGGCTGCCCAAACCAGAGGGGCTGGCATCGCCCAGCTGGGGGTCTTTGGCAGGGCACCAGGTCTTCCTCTGGGAGTGAGCAGTGAGCAGCCGGTCCCCCTTCCCTTGTTAAAAGCCTTCATTTGACTAAGAGGCAATGGCTCTACAGGCCCTGAAAGGCTGCTTCATCTTTCACCATCCATCCCTCCTGCCTGGAAGACACCTTCCTTCTCTCAGCAAAACAAACCGGCTGCCCAATCATAAGTCCCTTCCTTGGTGACGGCCCCCAGGACCCTGTTCTCACCACGCTGTGTGCCCTCACTGCCTTGCTGCCTCCCTCACGCGAGGGGGGCTCTGTGCATGATCCCTCTGGGTGTCGGCAATGACAGGGAGTAGGAGGACACCCCGGAGCAGGGGTTCTGGCCACCTCACCCTCTGCCCCTCCATCCCCTCACTTCCTGAGTCTCCCTGAGTGGGACTGGACAGGCTGGCATCAGAGAGCTCAGAGCCATGAGCGCTGTCCCAGGGCACAGTCAAAATTAAATTAACATTTTTTCCATTTCCCCTTTATTGCAAGCATATTGAATGCTATTGCACAAACTCCATTTCTCCGCTGGCTCCTCCACCCTCAGGATTCGTGACAGGTCTCACGCCACCTCCCCAGCTAAACCCTCCAAGGTCCTGTTGCCCTAGAGACGGAGCCAAGCGCCAGCTCCAGGCACAGGCCAGGACCCCCTGCCCACCTACTCTTCCTTTTTCGCTGGCTGCCAGCCCTCCTGGCTCCCAGGCCCCCACCCCTCTCTGCCCCTCTCCCATAGCGTCAGGAATCTCAAAGGAGAAAAAGTTCCCACACCCACCAGCCATCAGCCCATGGCAAACGTGCTCAGAACTCAGACATCAGGGCCCAGAGCTGGGAGTGCAGCTGGGGCTTCGATTGTGTCATCTTCGCAGATGACACAATCCAAAGAGGGCTAAAGCTTTGCTGGGCTCGTTCATTCATTCAGTCCGGAAGTTCATATTGAGCACAGCCTCTGCTCCAGGCCAGTGGAGACACCCAGAGGGATCATGCACAGAGCTCCCCCTCGAGTGAGGGATGCGGCAAGGCAGCGACGGCACACAGCGTGGTGAGAACAGGGTCCTGGGGGCCGTCACCAAGGAAGGGACTTATGATTGGGCAGCCGGTTTGTTTTGCTGAGAGAAGGAAGGTGTGTTCCAGGCAGGAGGGATGGATGGTGAAAGATTAGAAGCAAGAATCGGTGTGGTGTGGTTGGGGGGGGTGAGCATTGGATAGAACAGAAGGTGGTGGTGTTGGAGCTGGGTCAGGCTGGAGGGGCGGACAAGGCCCGGGCCACAGGGCGCTCTGAGGGGTCGTGGGCAGTGGGAAGCCAGGGAAGGGTGTGGAGCTGGGGAGGGCAGAGTCAGATTTGCTTTTGAAGGAGCTCCCTCTGGCTCCCCGTGGAGGGCCAGCTGGAGGAGCAGAGACCAGTGATGTGGATGTTGCAATAGTCCTGGCCAGCAAGGATGAGCTCAGAACGAAGGCAACAGCAGTGGGGAGAGAATAAAGTCATGGGATCGCATGGATGAGGGAGAGGGAGGAGTCCAGGTGCTGCCTGCATCTGTCCCCAGGAATCAGGTAGGTGGTGTGGCCCTTCACTGGAAGGGGCGCCCTGGGGAGGGCAGGGCTAGCCATGCCATCTGTGGACTGCTGGGACAATCCTCAGCCGCAGTGTTTAGCAATTAGGCCACTGGCCGGGGAAGAGGGGAGAGGGTCTGGGAGGACCACCAGGACAAGGAGGGGCTCAGAGGGGAGCTCTGGGGGAGGCAGGGAGAACCCAGGGCCAGCAGCGGTGCAGGTCAGAGTGGTCGGTGATGGCAGGCTTGGGGGGCAGCAGGGAGGAGCAGTTGCACTTGGTGACAAGAGTCCCAGCACCCGTCCCTCCATCCGTGGAGGACTGTGGACAGAAACTGGACTGGAATGGGTTCTGGAGAGACTGGGTAGTGAGAAAATGGGGAATGGGGAGTGTAGACAACTCTGAAGAAACTTGGCTACGGACAAATGAAAGCTGGGGTGGGGGACCAAGGAGGACATTTTTCATTTTAAGATGAGAGGGAATTGCGCCCGGCTGGCGTGGCTCAGTGGTTGAGCACCGACCTACCAACCAGGAAGTCACAGTTAGATTCCCAGTTGGGGCACCTGCCCAGGTTGCTAGCTCCATCACCAGTGGGGGGCATGTAGGAGGCAGCCGATCAATGATTCTCTCTCATCATTGATGTTTCTAACTCTCCCTCTCCCTTCCTCTCTGACATCAATAAAAATATATTTTTTAAAAATGAGAGGGAATGGCCCTAACCGGTTTGGCTCAGTGGACAGAGCATCGACCTGTGGACTGAAAGGTCCCAGGTTCGATTCCGGTCAAGGGCACGTACCTTGGTTGGGGACACATCCCCAGTAGGAGGTGTGCAGGAGGCAGCTGATCGATGTTTCTCTCTCATCGATGTTTCTAACTCTCTATCCCTCTCCCTTCCTTTCTGTAAAAAATCAATAAAGTAAAATAAATGAGAGGGAATTGAGTGTAGTGATGTGCTAAGGGCTAGGAAGCACTTGCAAATGGGCAAGCAGGAGTGACCGCTGGGGTGAGGTCTCTGTGTCCAGAGGACACCCGGTGCTCAGTGGACAGTCTGTGGATAAACGAGGAAGCAGGCACAGATGTCAGGAGCAGGCTCAAGCATCATACAAGCCCCTTGGTTTTCGGGACAAAGGGAATGGAAGGCCAGCTGAGCAGGGGCGGGCTTGTGGATGGGGGCAGGATAGGGCAGGGCTCTCCATGGGGCAGCTTGTGGGCTTGGATTAAATGGGGGAGCAGAGGAGGTCCTCCACCACCCGCCCCTCTGAAGCTCCCACCCTCTCCATCACCCAGGAGCACAGGGAATGCTGGGAGTGGGCTGAAAGACCCTGCCTGCTGTGTGGGGCAGGGCAGGAGTGTGGGCTGCAAAGGGGTCAGAGGGAAGGCCGGGGCCTGGGCCCTGCCAGCCTACCTCTGACTCTGCATGCGACCAGGAGCGGCCCCTGCTGCCCCTTGAAGCCCCCACTTCCCCACCTGCAGAATGGGGACTCGGTGTCAGCATGCTGCCAGAGGGGTGCGAGGTGACGCTCCAGGAACCTGCATCTCAGACCTGTGGGGTTCCGAGAGGTCACTCCTGTATGAGTCCAGACTCCTAACGTTCTATAACATAGTTTTTGTATTGCCACCAGGGATGGGTCCAGCAGACATCTCTTCCCTCAAAATTGCTCTGTCTGCCTGTCCCAGCTGCCAGCTCTCCTTTCCTCCCTTTTCCCCATCAACTCTGGGCACAGCCAGCCTCGAACACGTCCCAAGTGAGCACTTGGCCGGCGGGGCCGTGATTCATGCCCCTCCAGCAGGCTTCGTGGCTAGCCCGCCCGCCAGAGTATGCAAGACATTCCTGGCCTGGCCTTGCTCTCGGGATTAGCGGGGCGGGGGCGGCGGGGCTGGGGGAGACAGTGTGCTCCGTCTTCAGCCAGGCACGGGGCATTCAGGCACGAGCAAGTCTGAAGTGGCCGCCAAGCTGGCCAGCGGGGGAACATCATCCATAAACCAAGGCCATGTCTGGGACCCAGACAGCAGGGCTGGGTGGGGATATTCAAGGAACGCCGCCACCTGCTCCATGTCCAGGGGATGAAGTAGGGCCAGGAGTCTGAGGCAGGCGAGATTGCTCACCCCAGCCCCCTGCCCTATTCCCCCATGGGCCCCTTCCCACACCTGGGAGTCTGGCCCATCCCAACCCCCCGCCCAGACCCCAGGCTTGGCTGAGTGTGACACCTACTCCTGAAAAGAAGAGCTCAGGCGCCTCCAGTCTCTCTCCAGGTCCCCCCCATGTTCCCTCCCAGGGATGTGCCTCCACCCTCAGACCACCATGTCAGAGCAAGATCTGCCTCTCTAAAAGCCAGCCTCCCAAGTCAGGTCTGTGTACACACATGCACACACAGAGACACACACAGGTACTCATAGACACACATGCACACAGAGACACACACAAAGTTACACACAGACACAATGCATACTCACAGACACACATGCACAGAGACACACAGGTACATGCACACACAGACACACAGGCACACAGAAATACATGTGCACACAGAGACACACAGGCATGCACACAGAGACATGCATACATGCACAGACACACAGAGACACACAGGTACACAGGTACATGTACACAGAGTCATGTGCAGGTACATGCACACATGTGCACACAGACACACATGTATGCACAGACACACATGCACACAGAGACACACGGGTACACACAGACACATATGCACACCGAAACACACAGAGACACATGCACACAGACAAATACATGTATGCACAGTCACACATGCACACAGAGACACACACGGGTACACACAGACACCTATGTACACAGAGACACATGCACACATGCACATAGACACGCACATGTACACACAGACACATGCACGTTGAGACCAGTGTCCTAGTACAGGGCCTTGTCCCCCTCAAACCATCATCTCAGACCTGGGCTGTAACTCCCCCTCAGACCAGAATCCCCGGTCTTGTCTCTCCCTCAGGAGGGATAGGAGGGGTGGGATGGGGACCTTGGACGGTGGGAGAACAGAGATGAAGGAAGGTGCCAGGTGTGGGCTCTCCTGGTCCCTGGAGGAATCTATGTGCCAATGACCAGTATAAGCAGTTTCCGACTCGGCAAGAGGCTGGGCTAGACCGGTCACTGAGGGGAGGCTTCGTGGTGAGGTGACTTTGAAGAGGGTCTCTGGGCCTGTGGGCAGGGAGGGCTGTGCCAGGGCGGCTGGCAGCAGTTCTGCGTCTGTTGGGGGCAGCTGTGCCCCCACCCCCCAGGCTGTGGCTGAATGCTGTGAAATGCCTCAGCTACCTTCTCCCGGCCTTGACGTGCTGTCCCCGAGGCAGTCCTCAGCCCAGCCCTGGGCCCTGCCGTGCTACTGGACCCTTCTGAGGCAGGTGTTGCTCATCTAATATGGAGAACAGGGAGAGTACACCCCACATCGGGGATCCTTGGGGGTAGCGAGATCACAGTGGTGAAGACCCCAGGCACACACACAGTTGGCATGGAACCCACGGCATGCTCTTTCCCTCGTTGGCCACAGGTAACCCCAAGTGCCAACAGGGCCAAGACGCAAGAAGCAACCAATGTGAGCCCAGCCCGTCCCTCATCCCACGTCCAGCACCGAGTCCTTCAGGAAGTCCCGGAGACAACGCAGAGCGGTGGGGCGGAGAGACAGCTGGCCGGCCTTGGGCAGGGCAGCCACAGTGGCCCTTGGGGGAGGACAGGCCCCTTCCCCAGTCACTGGAATCCCTGGCACCTCAGGGCTTCCTCAGGGGTCCGTTCTCTCCCCAGAGGCTGAGGGTGGACGGTCCAAAGCAGAGGCCCCGGGTTCCTGCCCTGGCCCCTGCTGGAGAGGGAGAGGGGCCTCAGCCCCACCCAAGTGGGGACAGATAAGGGACAGAGGCCAGAGACGACACGGCCTGCTTCCAGCCCCAGCTCGTTTCTGACCTCAGCACTGAGACCTCTCCCCACAGGGGCACCCAGCCAGGCCCCTCGGAGACTGGGCCAGATCCGGAGGACAGCTCAGCCCAGGGACAGAGCTCGCTCCCTGTTCAGTCCTTAAAAGTCCATTGGACTGAGCGCTACTCCCACTGTGGAGGGGCCTGTGTGCAGGGGCTGCATTCCCAACGTGCCATGGCGGGGAGCTGACCGGCGGTCTCCCCGGAAAACGCCTGATCCAAGCCAGATCCCGGGAAGAGACCACAGCACCAGGGCCTGTGGCGGGGAAGGGGGCTGTGCAGTTAAAATGGGATTAATAGTAAATAAGAGGGAGGGACAGGGAGGCGAAGGGGGCTCAGAGAGAGGGAAGAGGCTTAGGGGGCTCACTGAAGGGGCGGGAGGACCTCAGAGAAAGGGTCCACAGGAAGTGTGCTCAGCTAGAGACCAGGCCCTCCCGCCCTCCCTCTCAGCAGGCTTCCTCTTGGCCGGCTCTGCCACACAGCCCTCGCTGACCCTCTGGCCGCCTGCCCGCCTGGGCCTGACCACACTACCTGGGCCCCCTCCACCCAGGGCCTCAGTGAACCCCGGGACAGATGGTCAAGGTCGGGCCCTCTCTGAGGACATCTGGAAATGACCTGGGCCGTCAAGCGAGGGGGAGTGGGCTCCAGGCCCTGTTGGCAGGCAGAGAGGCACGGGGGTCCCTCCTGGAATTGCCCTGGGGACGGAGGGGCACAGGCTGAGAACCAGATCCCACCACACACGGAGACCCAAGCTGCTGTGGGTCAGCGCAGGGTGTGAGCTGGCCCCAGGGGCAGTGTCAGCTCCTCTGGCAGCCCGAGGAAACTCACCCAGAAGAGGAGGCATGGCCCCTGAGCTGGGCTTGCAGGAAGAGGAGGTCAGGTAAAGAGACCTGGCCATGGGGCATTGAGGGGCTGTCCAGGGGCAGGTGTGTGACAGGTGTGGCAGGGAGAAGGACGCGGGAGGACTGAAGAAGTGGACGTATAGCCTGGAGAGTGTTGCCAAGGGGATAGGATTTCATCTTAAAAGTGGTAAGGGAATACACGAAGGTGTGTAGGCAGGGGAGAGACTGCCTGGGAGAGGGTCCCCGGCATTGACATTCTCCCTGAGGAACAGGAAGGAAAGAGGGGGCTGCTGGGAGCTGTTCACCGCAAGATTGCCCTCTGCGTTCTCAGGCCAAGGGACCTTCTGGACTCTGCCACACACACACACACACACACACACACACACACACACACACAGCTCATCCATGGAGGATGCACCACAAAAAGGGGAGGGGGGGTGATGGCTCATGTAGTCATCCTCAGGCACCGTGGAGATCAAGGGTGAGACAGGCTCCCAGGCCCCAAGCTAAGCTAACAGGGGCTGTGGGTCACAGCAGGACCCATTCCTCCCCACCCACCACCCAGAAATGCAAGTTGCCCTGGAAATACTGTTTAGGTACAAACACTTCTTCAGGAGATGTGCTGAGGGGAAAGGGTTGAGCAAGCCATCTGGGGAGAGGCCAGGCTGTGGGGGCCGTGGAGAGACCCTTCTGGTTAGCAAGTGGCCCTGGTCCCTGGGGAAGGGTGGCCTGAGCCAAAGCTGCCTTTCCCAGGGCCAAAGGGAGAGCAGGGGTGGAAGGAAGAGTGACAGCGGAAGGAGAGTCCTGGACCAGGGCTCCAGGGCAGGACTGCACGGCCTGCTCTGCTGCTGGATCTAGGCCTCAGTTTCTCTGTCAGTAAAATGAATGCATTGTCCCCACGGCTCCTTTGACTCTGGTTTGCCACCTCTCATGTTCTCTGGTGCTGCCGGGGCCTCCCCTAGTGGGAGAGGGATCCTAGGCCCTTCCCACTCAGCCCCTTGCTAAAGCCCCCTCTGCCACCCACTTCTCTCCTCCTGGGAGCCAGTGTGAGAAGGAGCAGGTGGTTGGGTGTATGGGGGTGTCACCAGGGGGCCAGAGCTGAGGAAATAGCCTGGAAGGGCAGGTTGGGGAGGATTTGGAAATTTTTAGAACCTTGACAGCTGGAGCCCCATGAGTCAGTGGGGCAGATGGAAGTGATTAGGGGACTGGCGGGAGGCGCAGCAGGCGGAGGCAGGAACCAAGTTAGGGGAGCTTGGAGCCCAGAGCCGTGTGGCGGGCGGCTTCCTCCCAGCCTCGAAGCCTCGGGGGCCCGGGGAAGCCTCAGAGGCCCTGAGGCTGCTGTGCGTGTTTGGAGGCACCATGCCAGGCTGTTCAACCAGGCCCACGGGCTGGAAGACAAGGAGGCTAGAGGCGAGAACCCCAGGGAAGAGAGAGGACACCGGGCTAGAGAAAGGCATGGGACCCAGGGCCGGGAGCCTCCTGCTATTGGCTCCTCATACCTTCTGTCCAGAGGAGGAGAGGTTCTCGGTGTCTGCCCCTCATGTCCACTTTCCCTTCCAGAGGTTCTCGGAGCACCCCCAGGGATCATGCAGACAATCCCCCCACAATCCAATCCAATACTCCCTCCGCCCTTGGGAGGCTTCTCTGTGTCCCTCAAATTGTATCTCATCTCTAGGGCAGAGGAAAGCAAAGAGTAGGCCATTTCCCAAAGAATTCCCTTCTAAACCATCTGTCAAGCCCCTCCTGGGCCAGGCCCATGCCAGGTCCTGAGGATTTTGAGAAAAGCCCATTGAGTCCCTGCCCTGGAGAAGTATCCAGTCCAGCAGATGGCCATGGACCATCAGAGTGCCTGAGAAAGCATGACCCAGCAGAGCACCTGTGGCAGCTCCCAGGACAGGGAGGCTATGAGGTGGGGCTATGGAGAGCAGGGCCTGGGGCTGGAGAGGCTGAGAAGGAGGGTCCTCGAGGTGGGAGAGAAGCCAGGAGGAGGCAGGAGGGCACTGTACCTCACTGCTCAGCCATTCAGATTGATGAGCAGGGAGGCCCCTGTCTCCATGGAGCAGTGGGGTGGGAGGCAAATCAGAGTGGAGAGAGGATCTAAGACAAGAAGAGGAAGTGAAGCCTGGCCGGCATGGCTCAGTGGCTGAGCGTGGCTGAGCGTCGACCTATGAACCAGGAGGTCACAGTTCGATTCTCTCTTACAGTTCGATTCCTGGTCAGCGCACATGCCCAGGTTGTGAGTTCCATCCCCAGGAAGGGGTGTGCAGGAGGCAGCCAATCAATGATTCTCTCTTATCATTGATGTTTCTATCTATCTCTCCCTCTCCCTTCCTCTCTCTGAAATCAATAAAAGCATATTTTTAAAAAATTAAGGTGATCAGAGCCCAGCTACAGGGGTGGGAGGTTCCTGACAGAGGTGAGTCCTAAGGGGGAAAGGCTGGGAAAGCAGGGGACACACATACAGCCTGGCCCAGGGCCCAGGGCCCTCCTGGTGCAACAACAGCCATGTCAGCCAACCACATGCCCACATGCCAGCCAGCAATTCTGCAGATCACCACAGGGCTCAAACATGAGCATGACTGTGGGCACCACATCTAGCTTTTTCCAGAGCATCTCATGGCTCCATTTCTCCTCAACCATCCCACCCATCCTCTCGGTGTTCAGCAAACATTCACCGATAGCCACTCTCTTCCAGGCCCCTGCTGGGCTCGGTGGCGTGGAGGTACTGGCCTACAGAGGGAGACATATGGAGGGTCCTGGGAGCCGTAGCTGACATCTAGAAGGATGGATCACTCCACCGAGGAGGTGGTGACACTGTGGTAAAGAAGTGGCTATGGAGGTGAGTCTGGTACAAGGAGCGGGAGTTTGCCAGGCAGGAGCTGTCATGGGCACAGAGATGGGGGCAACAGGGGGCCTCACAGAGGGTGCAAGGCAGGCCCAAGAAGAGTGCAGAGACGGGCAAGGTCAGAACGTCAGCACTGAGGACTGGAGGCATACGGCTTGTCAAGATGTTTTAAGCAGGGCGGATCTATGTTGTAGAAAGATCATACCCGTGGCCTGTGAGCAGCCCCGCATAAAGCCTAAACTTAGTGGCCATACATGAAAAAGAGGGGACAGACACAAGAGGGGCTTAGGAGGCAAAACCTGTAGGATTTGCCTAAGTAACGGGGCATTGAGGGAGGTAGAAGGAGGCATCTGGGAAGCAGGGGGAGCAGAGGTGTTCCAGGTGGGGGAGGAGGCAGTGGGGGAGGAGCTGATTGGAACCATCGCTGAGCCTCCCTAGAACCTAGCGGCTTTGCAGCATCTGGAACATCTCAGTCAGTGATGATATCCACAAGGACCGTCAGCACAGAGCTAGAAACAGAAGTCTTTCATGAGGATGAAGGATCTTAAACAAAAGGCCAGAGAGCTCACAGTGTTCTCATGGATGAGATGGGGAGCCACTGGAGGCTCTAAACAGAAAAGTGACAATAAAATTTAGGAGAAATATGTGGGCTGCGGGGAAGAGGCTGGGGCAGAGGAAGACTGGCAGCAGAGAGACCTAGGGTGACGGTGAAATGTCCCCCCAGAGGCCAGGCCCACAAAAGTGGCCAGGGTAGGGGTCATAGAGCAGCCCCGGGAAGCAAAATGATCTAGGCGTATGGGTCACAGTGGATTTCACTTTTTACATAAGTGGTTTCTTGACAAGGTGAGTCATAAATTATGCTTATGCTGATGCTTTATGTCAAATTCTATTTTAAATTACTCAGTCCAAATTTGAAATTAGCCCTAGCCTGTTTGGCTAAGTGGATAGAAGTATCCCTGGTTCAATTCCAGTCAAGAGCACGTACCTCAGTTGCAGGCTCGATCCCCATGTGGGAGGCAACCAATCGATGTGTCTCTCTCACATCCCTCCCTCCATTCTCTCTACAAATCAATGGGAAAATATCCTCAGGATTAAAAATAAATAAATGAATAAAATCTTTTAAAAAAATAAAATTTATTACAAAGCTACAATAATCACCCAGCCAGCATGGCTCAGTGGTTGAGTGTCTACCTATAAACCAGGAGGTCACAGTTTGATTCCTGGTCGGGCACATGCCTGGGTTGCGAGCTCGATCCCCAGTGTGGGGCGTGCAGGAGGCAGCCGATCAATGATTCTCTCTTATCATGGATGTTTCTATCTCTCTCCCCATCTCCCATCCTCTCTGAAATCAATAAAAATATATGTAAAACAAAACAGAAAAGCTACAATAAGCAAGGCAGTGTGATGCTGGCATAATGAAATAAGCCATCACATTTATGGCCAATTGATTTTCCACAAGGTTGCCAAGACCATTCAATGGGGAGAGAAGAGCCTTTCAACAAATGGTGCTAGGACAACTGGATACACACCTGCAAAAGAATGAAGTCAGACCCCTACTTCACACCATATACAAAAATTAACTTTAAATAGATTGAAGACCTAAATGTAAGAACTAAACTATAAGACTCTTAAAAGAAAACATAGAGATAAATCTTCATGACCTCAAATGTGGCAATGGTTCCTCATATATGACACCAAAATCACAAGTAACAAAAGAAAAAGATAGCTGCCCAGTCGGCGTGGCTCAGTGGTTGAGTGTCAACCTGTGAACCAAGAGGTCGAAGTTCGATCCCCAGTCAGGGCACATACCTGGGTTGCAGGCTCGATCCCCAGAGTGGGGGTATGCAGGAAGCAGCCAATCAATGATTCTCTCTCATCATTGATGTTTCTATCTCTCCCTCTCCCTTCCTCTCTGAAATCAATAAGCATAATTTTTAAGTGAGAAAAAATAGATAAATTGGATTTCCTCAAAATTAAACATTTGTGTTTCAAAGGACACTATCAAGAAAGTTAAAAGAAAATTCACAAAATATTTGCAAACATATTTCAAATGATTGAAGAGAATATGTTCTATAAAAGACTCCTCTTGGAAACTTCTTCATGGTGGGCGTGGAAGGGGGAGACCCTTCCCCATGTGCAGAGTGCAACCGTTCTGCCCTGCCCTTCATGGAGTAAGTTTGCCCACAGGGGATCTGCCCATATAGGAAATTAGGGAAATGAGAATTGGAGGAGGGTGGGAAGAAGCAGGGACCCTTGCCCCCAGGGCAGCCACAGTTCTCTGGGAACTTGCTCACAAATTCCCCAAATTCTCTCATATTAATTTTAGAACAAGTCTTCGAAACCCGAGGAGTCTAGGGGACGACCTGGCGCCAGTTCGGGCTGCTCTCAGAAAGGGGACAGCATGAGGGAGAGGCTGTCTGGCCTGGCCTCCTGGCCCAGCCAGGCCTCGTCCATGGGAAGGTCATGAGAGGCACGAGCCAGGGACAAGCCCCGTGCGAGGCGTGGGCCCAGGCAATGGGCCAGAAGGTCCTAGGGCCTGAGGTCTCAGTTCCCACTGACATCAGTGCAAGGTGTCAGGGGGCCTGATTCATCAGGGCTAGGGCTCGGGGCCAGCCCTCTCCTGGGGGGTGAGCATAGCAGAGGTATGAGACAGCCCCAGCCAGGCAGGAGGCCCTGGGCTGGGCTGGACACGGTGACTGTTTTATAGAATTAGCAAGTGGGACCTGCCACAGGGGGCGGGGGGGTGGGGGGGGTGGAGATGTCATTGTCCTGGATTCCAACAGACGCCCTCCCCCCCTCGCACCCCCGCCCAACCACTTCTGATTCACAAAATTAATTCCAATGGCTAGAGAGAGGAGCCTGTCAGCAGGGCCAGGGGGTCATAAACACGGGAAATATTAATAGCTCCAGCCAGGCTGCCTGGGGGGCTGGGGGACCTGCCAGAGGGACTGACTTATTTAGTCTCCTCATTAATGATGTGGAAAGAGGAGAGTTTACCCAAGCCTGGGGCGGATGCTGACCTACATCAGGGCAGGGATTGCCCAAGCTGAGGACAGGCTGCGGGGGTCCGTCCAGGGCTTCATTTCCCCCAGAAAGGATTCCTCTTTGCCCTGCCAGTGTGCCCCCGGCCCCACCACCCAGCCAGGTGTGAGTAGGTGCACCAGTGAGGGTGGCTCTCCTTTCTGTACCGGGGGCTCAGGGGTGACTCGTGTGAGCACATGAACACATGCACACCTCTGTCCATTCCTGACAGCAGGACAGGAGGTACCTCCTCTCTCCAACCAGGAGCGCTCATCCTGGGAATGTGGGACCAAGTTGGGGTACAGAGTATCGAGCCACTTCCTGAGGTGCGTGCTGACCAGGTGAGGATGGACTCCTTCCAGAGCAAGGCCCCTAGCCCTACCTCCCAACCTCGTTCTGCAATTAATCAAGTCTCAGGATACTCAAAACTGGGAGCTCAAGAAAACCCTATGCGTGCACGAGCGTGCAAACACACACACACACACACACACACACACACACACACCTTGCTACATCTCTGAAACACACTCCCCCACACAGTTAGCTGGGTCCACTCTGTGCATAGCCCATCCCACTAAAGGGCACAGAAATCAGTGCCGTTGGTACACTCTGCCCCCTCCCAAGACCCTTAGATCCTGAGAATATTCTTCCAAATAGACCTCAGGGCCCTAGCACCAGGGGTCACAGGCAAAGGAGTTTGTGAATAGAGACAGCTGGGAAAGGGTTTGCAGAGAATGGGTTCGGAGGCATGCCCAGGGCCCACTGTCTGAGGCTGGGAGAACCCCCCCCCCCAACCCCCAGCTGCATGGCTCTTAGCTGCCAGCGCAGGGACAGACACAGACTGGCTGGGACTGGCAGCAGAGGGGCTGGGAGCCTGCCGAGTCCCGAGCTGGAATGAAGGGGAAACCTGTCCAGCGATGAGATCAAGGAGATGGCACCAGTGTCTCCCCAGGGAGCTGAGCTCCGCGTCCCAGGACATTCCAAACTCTGCGAACAAAACATGGGGTGGGAGGCCGGCCAGGCTGGGCCTGTGCCAGGTGGCCCCCCACCCTTCCCATCAGCAGGGGGGCCTGCCCAGCAGTGGGACCGGCTGGGAACATAGCATGAGCTGCTGGGAATGCTGCCCACACAAGTCGCCTGGGGACGCAGCGTCCAGACACCTGCCACGTTCCCTCGGCAGGGCGCCACGTGCGGTGACCTGCCCAGTCTCCTCTGAGCCGGGCCTTGCGTGGAGCGCTGTGGACCGAGCCGGGACGTCCACCTGCCCGACGCTGTTCCGCTCAGCAAACACCTTCAAAGCCGTAATTACATGTAATAACTCCTGGGGGAAAGCCAGGCCTGGCCGGTTTCCCCCATTTTGTAGGAAACTGGGGGCCAGTGTGGAATTTGGGCTACGCAGCTATCGAGGGGGCGATGCAGATGCTCACCCAGGACTGCTGCCTCCCAATCTCTTTCAGCTCAGGCAGCAGGAGGCCACGGGGACCCTGGGCTCCATCCCCCTGACCAAACCCTAATTCCATAGCAGAGCCTCACAAATCTGCAAGCTCAATGCCTTTGCTCTATAAATAGGTAAACTGGGGCCAAAAAAAAAAGACAAGAGCGTGCCCGAGTTCAGAGGACACTAGAGGTAAAGGTGAAAGTCTGATGATGAAGTTCACAGGAACCATGCCAGGAAGCTGCTTCCAACACAGCAGGACAGCAGCCAGAGTCCGTGGCTCAGAGGCTGGGGAATAGAGGGGGAATCGTGATGGTTTCCTGGAAGAGGTTTTCTCCCCAATGGTCCTCTAAGCAGCCAACTCAAATGACCCTAGGTGGAGACAGAGCTAGATCCACAAAAGGAAAACTGCAAAGAGGAATCAGAAACCACGGGGGTGAGTAGTAACTGCACGTGTGACCTTGGGACTGTCCCTTCCCCTCTCTGGGCCTCCTTCCCCTCTCCAGGCTCATCAGTGCAAGGGGGGCAAAGGGTGCTGGCTCCCACTGTGATTTTCCAGCTCCGACACTCGTGGTGCAGTGCTCTGAGTCCAGCCCAGGGCTGCCCAGATACTGACCACCACTTAGGAGACCTCAAGTTCTGGTACAGTGCCTGCGGAAGGCAGGGGCAGGTTGCCCCGGCTTAGCTGGGATGTGAGGCCTGGGGAAGTGTGGGGTAAAGGCTCGGAGATGTGAGTAGTGCTGGCAGACGCTGGAGGAGCAATGAATGAACAGGGAATGGAAAGCGTGGGCGTGAATGGCCAGCATGAGCAGCTTGGACCATATTCCATAAATGATAGGAAACCGAAAGAATTAAGTAAAGCAAGGTCAAGGTCAGATTGACCATGACATGGGAGACACTGTCCTAGGGAAGGACTCATCCATGTGGTCTAGCAGTGGCCATGAGGCTGCAGCAGAAGTCGAGAAGACTCAAGTGAGACTCAGAGGTAGAGTCTTTCTCCCCCATCCATCCTGGACTGTGGGCCCCTCAAAGATAGGAGAAGGGTCTGGTCCCCAGGGCAGGCATCAGGAGGCAGGGTGGGCCTGACGGCCGTGTTCTGACCCTGAGGGAGCCTGGCCATCACAGCCCTCTGCATGGAAGGGTCATCCCTGGGCAGGACCAGGTCATGCTGACCGAAGGCACATCTGGCTCCCCAGGCTCCTCCCAGGGGCCACAGCTGGCAGTACAGAATGGTTCCCAGAAATTATGGTTCAAATGTCACATGAACAAAGACAGAGCTTCGAAGAGGAATGAATCATCCATCCCGGCCCAGCAAAGGCTCACTGAGCACCTACTATGTGCCAGTCTTGGGCTGGCGTGGGGGCAGAGATTATGGGATGCCCAAAGATCCATAAGCCATGGAGCCCCAAGGAGACTGGGCAGTGGGCACCTGCCTGGGGGAGGACCTGGAAGATCACGGCCTTGGCTGGTGGAGAGGAGACGGGAGGAGGAGAAGGGGCAGGAGGGCCCGTGGCTGGAACTGCTGGGGACAGTGGAGAGCATGGATTCATGAGTCTGCAAGTGAGTGGGGGCGGGGAAGGGGGGGAGAGGGCCCAGCAATACAGTCCAACTCTGGACTAAGACACTTTACCCCAGAGCCCCCTTCCCCCAACACCGCCCGTCTTGTCAGGTTTTGGTGGAGACACAGAAGCAAAGCTATGGGCCATTTTCACCTTCTAAAAACCACAGACATCTGACTCTGGGCACCAGAGCCACATTTCTGGGAGAGACAGAGGCCCTGTGGGCGCTTCGCCTGACGTCAATCGGGGCTTCTCTTTTGTGTCTGCGGCTTTGACAGGAGGAGGCCAGATTAGGGGGCTAAGCTGAGAGAGCAAGAGAAGGACCAGAGGCCAAGCGTGCCCCTATCCTTTTGACCTGTCCTCCCCGTGCAAAGGCCTGGTCACGGCTGCTTGGCCACCCTGCTGATGAGCGGGGCAGGTGTCCATTACTGGACAGAGGCTGGGAGCATCTGAAGTCGGCGCCAGAATCGGGACCCCTCACCCAGCCTCATGCCTGGGCCCTCACGTTAAAGCCACACCCATGAGGGCTGGGAGCCTCCCTTTGACTACAGAGGTGGCACCATCGGCCACTAAGGGACAGTAGGTGCCCCCTTGGCTACAGACCCCCACCCAGTGGGCTCATAGGAAGGTTTGTCGTGCTGCCCTTCCTTCCTCCCTGTGCCCAGGCCAGGCCCTCCCTCCAGGCCAGGGCTCTGGCAATGGCCCCCAATTGCCCTCCCACCTCCAATGCTCTTGACACAGCTGCCCTCACTGCCAAGGCCGAGTTTCTGCAGCATGGCCCAGCTCTCCAACACTGAGCTTCTTGGGCAGGGAAACTGAGGTGGAGAGGGCTGAGGGGCTACCTGGTACACCCTGTGTCCCCAGGACCAGCACAGCCATCAAGACACATTTGCTGAAGAGAGAACTAGGCTGAAGTGCCTTCTCCACCCACCAAGCCCAGCTCCAGCCCTCGTTCTGCCTTGGGCCCCTTATGAGGCTTTAGTAGTCAGGGACCAGCTGCGGGGGGGAGGGGAGAGACAGTGGGGAGAGGACGGGGATCACCTTCGACACATTAGCTGCCTCCATCAGCCCCACACAAGGGTTCTGTCCCAGTACATACTGGGGTGCCTAATCTGACAATATGAACCTTGACCTCAAATCCAGAGTGACCCCAACTGAACATGACCCCAAAGTGAATCCCAACTCCACTCCCAGACTGAACTCCAAGCTGAAATATGGGCCTACCCTTGAGCCTGAATCAGATCGAGCTCTGACCCTAGTCCCAATCCCAGGTTAAACCCTGATCCTGACCCCGACCCTAGATTGAATCTTGAACCTGACTCCACGGCAGAGTCCTGGCTCAGCATAAACAGCCTGGGAAAGACTCTTAGGATACCAGGTCCCTCTGAATTGGAGGGTCATCCAGCTGTGGGGAAGAGAAAGAAGTAGAGGCCACTGACATATTGTGTCATCCTGGCCATGATCACCCTCCCCGGCCTCAAGTTTATCAAATCATTGAGCCTGTCTGCCTCTGTGCAAGGTGATGGGATGAAAGAAGGCCTGGGGCCCTAGCCGGTTTGGCTCAGTGGATAGAGCGTCGGCCTGGGAACTGAAGGGTCCCGGGTTCAATTCCGGTAGAAGGAAGGAAGGAAGGAAGGAAGGAAGGAAGGAAGGAAGGAAGGAAGGAAGGAAGGAAGGAAGGAAGGAAGGAAGGAAGGAAGGAAGGAAGGAAGGAAGGAAGGAAGGAAGGAAGGAAGGAAGGAAGGAAGGAAGGAAGGAAGGAAGGAAGGAAGGATTGAAGGAAGGAAGGAAGGAAGGAAGGAAGGAAGGAAGGAAGGAAGGAAGAGAGCCTGGGGAGGGCCGTCCTGGAGGGGATACTGGACTCATATACCACCTGCATACAGGTCTTTCAGGAATAGTGGCCTGGCCCTGGGGACTCCTGGTCCAGAAGGGACTGGATCTGGCATTGAGCCTTCCTCCATGAGATGCTGACCCTGCCTGGGGCCAGCTGGACCAGGGCCACAGTCTGCAGAGGGTACAACTGTGCAGGGGGCTAGAGCACAGGGGCCAGGGGCTCAGCGATGCAGGAGCCCCCAGTCTCTGGGCCTTGCCTACTGGCAGGAGATGCTGGGTGTAGAGAAAGCAGTCCAAGTTCTTAGGGTCGGCTGAGTATTGCAGTACCGGTCTGAGGAGCCATTCCTCCTCTCCCCAGGTGCCTTCTGGTCCCTGAAGGCAGGCTCAGGGCCCTGGAGGGCCCACCTGAGCGCCCTTCCACATTGCCCCGGTCCCGGCCTTGTTTCCCACCTCGCTGTGAGAACATGCGCTTGCAGCCGCAAAGAGATCAGCATGAAGGAATGTGCTGTCCAGGGGCCAGTGGACAGGATGGGCCTGTTGGAGAGGGAGCGAGCGAGGAGAGCTCGGGAAGATCGGAGCTGGGAAGGAAAACAGAGATGTGCCTCGGCCTCGGGCCAGGCAGCACCGGCCCAGCCATTGTTTCCAGCCCACAGGTCAGGTGCACTAGGCCCTCCGCCAAATCCCAGCCTCTGCTCAGCGTGGCCCCAGACTTCCCTGGGCTCGCCTGCCTCCCTCCTGTCCCAGAGCCTGACCTCTAGGAAGAAGACAAACCCTGTCCTCCATAGCCCCAACCAACTCTACGGACCTCTGTCTCTTGGCACGTCTCCCCTCCCCCCACCGAGATCCAGGCCCTTCCCCAAGCCTTACTCTGTCCAGACCTCCCTTGTGGGAGGAAGCTTCTGGTTTCAATGGCCTGATAAGCTAGTCCATGTGTAGGCCATAATAGCTGATAATGGCTTAGACCTGTGCTCTCAAAGTGTGGTCTCCAGACCAGTAGCATCAAAATCATCTGGAAATTTGTTTCTATCCCTCCCTCTCCCTTCCTCATTAGAAATGCAAATGATTGGGCTCCATCCCAGACCTACTAAATCAGCAATTTATGTTTTAACAAGCCCTGCAGGGGCTTGAGATACACACTCAGGTTTGAGAACCACTGACTTAGAATGCGACCCTGGTCAACTCCACAGATGTTGATAGAAATAAGAAGTAATTGCATGAACGAACAAGCAAGTGGATGAGT
Source organism: Myotis brandtii (assembly GCF_000412655.1). NCBI lineage: Eukaryota > Metazoa > Chordata > Mammalia > Chiroptera > Vespertilionidae > Myotis > Myotis brandtii. Next base: position 679,319 of record NW_005369443.1, on the reverse strand, counting down.
TTCAAGAGGTCTGGTGTTATCCCCAGGACTGAGTAGAATGGTTCTTTCTTGCTGTCCAATCCCCAGGGACAGCTGAGATCTACAGACTGAACCAGAGAAGGACTGTCCAGCTGGACTCCCTCTGAGACGGAGCGGGCTCTCCGGCACTCTCACCTACCAATAGCCCATCCAGTGTCTCAGGCCCGGAGCCCAGGCAGACTCAACGTGGACCCACCGGTTCACAGGAAGGGGAGGTCCAGGAGGTCATGGGCTGTAGTGACAGGAGTCTGGGACCTGGAAATCAGGCAGGAAGGGGAATCCAGAGGCAGGTAAGAGGGTCCCCAGCACCGGAGCCCAGGCAGACTCAACGTGGACCCACCGGTTCACGGGAAGGTGAGGTCCAGGAGGTCATGGGCTGTAGTGACAGGAGTCCGGGACCTGGGAATCAGGCAGGAAGGCAGAGTTAGGGGGATCCAGAGGCAGGTAAGAGGGTCCCCGGCACGTGGACTCTCAAGTTTGGTCCAGGACTCTCAAGCTTGGGAAGAAATGACTAGAGGGACCCTGGGAGCAACACTGAGCCTTCATTACTAGAACTAGAACCCAAGGTTGGATGCCAAGCACCTGAACATTGAAGCTGGCTCCTTCAGAAATCCCCTACCCAAGGTCAGGCTGGGCCCAGAGCCTGGGGCAGAGCTGAGACTACCAGTGTGTCCACAAACTCCAACTGTGGGGAGGGGACAGGGAGCTGCAGGGGGAGAACCCAGCATGTTCTGAGTCTTGCTAACGTATCCCAAAATCTGGTCTTGGTGTCAGATCTCTGTTGATGCTGGGATTGCCCTTTCCAGAACTTCACACCAGCTTAACGAGGGAAGCCCTCCAGCTTTCCCAGCTGCCTGGGTATTACCCAACCGTGGCCATGGCTGACTGAATCATGAACAAGGTCTGTCCTGACCTACTTGTTCTGTCCACCTGCCAGCTCATCTCCCTTCAGTGCCAAGGAAGAGAGGACAAATCCGGTGGCCAGACCTCCACACTGACACCACGGGACCTCCCGTGGCCAACTTCGGCCAGTGTTGAAAGGGTACTTTTCCACTTGACATAAAAAGAGAAGCATCTTCACCCACAGTTGCCATCTCTCCTTGAGGTGTCCTCTACACCTGTGTGGCCCACAGGGTGGCCCACATGTCCTGAACGAGCCCATGGGGGAAATGCTGCACACCAGGGTCCCTTCTTAGAAGACCAACGTCCCTATTAACAATTAAAGGCTCTGAGAAGTCCTGCAAGAGAGAAGCCTCTCTGACTTTGTTGGCTCCAGTATTTCCCCAGCTTATTGGACCCAGAACCTTTGTTTTCTTTTTCTCTCCCAGAACAATATTGCATGCAAAGCGGCATTGCCCTCTGCCATCTCGACACAGATGGGCTTCTTTCTGGTGTTCCAGGGAGGCAAGACGAAGGGCAGTGTCTCTTTAAAAGGTGGGCTTCTTTCTGGTGTTCCAGGGAGGCAAGACGAAGTAAGGGCAGTGTCTCTTTAAAAGACCCTGGGACAGAGACAGCAGGGACTCTGGAGACTCACAAGGGTATGGACATCCGTCTCTCAACCTACAGAAGACTCTATCTCCAGAGCCACTGTCCCCAAGAAAAGGTGTCCTTCAGTCAATGCCTCCGAGGAGGGGCATGCTTCACTGAGAGGGGAGGTTGAGTGCCTGCTGCCCATGGGAGAGAGAGGCATAAACAGGCTGGAGGGTCCGGCCAGCAAAGGAACAGCTGGCATCTCCCAGCATCCCCCAGGGCAGGGATAGCCTCATCCTTTCGTTGGACTTGAACCAAGGACCAATTCCCGTCTCTACCTGACTACCCGGCCCTGTCCAGTTGGGCTCCCCATTCTGTCTTCTCCCACTTCTTCTGCATCTCCTGGGACCTGGAACGGCCTCCCAGCCTCCACCTGTGAGCTTTGGGGCTCCTGTTCTCCTGGAGGTGAAGGGGAGAAAAACCCCGCTACAGCTCCCTCCCTCCTGCATAGACTCTTGGCTGCCTTCTGAAGCCAGACAATACAGGGAAATGTTTGCACCCAAACAGCTCCGAGGCTTCAGGAACTGCCCGACCCTGCCCAGGAAAGCAAACTCCTGCAGCTCCACCCTGCTGCCCCCTCAGTCTGGGACCCGCCACCAAGGCTGGAGGGGTGGCCCAGCAGAGAGGTCACCAGAGCAAAAGGGGTCCTAACCTCCCAGCGTGGGGAGAGGGAGCTCAGTCGCCTCCCTCTAGGGCCGGGGCTTTCCTGCCTGCCTCAGTCAGAAGGGAGCTCTGTCCCTGGCTCTGGGTTACACAGACGCCAGATTGTCAACATTTATCTGGACAGCATGGCTCTGGGTTAATCTGGCCTGGAGATAATGAAAATAGCACTTTGATGTGATTGGAGACATGTATTAATTCATTCAACAAGCATTTGCTGCTCTGGGGTTTGGGGCCAAGCCCTGTGCCGGGCACTGGGGATCATGGGGTGGATAGGCCCCCATCCCACCCTGGAGAAGCCCCCCGTCGAGGGGGAGAGCTGGGCACCCAACATGGAACACGAGGGCAGGAAGGGGGACCTCCTCTGCTCCAGCTGAAGTTCCTCCCGGGAAATGCCAGCCTGGTGTCGGCTCCAGTAAGGGCTCGTGCGATCGGCGCACACATGGGTGGGACGGGCTGGGGGCGCATCCCCAGACGCACCCGCCGCCGTGGCCACGGGCTCAGGAAGCCACGGGGTCAGTGCAATTTGTTAAAGCAGGGGTCCCGGGCCCCATGTTTGATAAAGACTGAAATGCCTTCTGGCGGCTCCCCTCCCAGCAGCCCTTCCCATCCGCTCTGATTCTGCCCTTGCCAACCCCAACACAGCCCTGAGGTGAAGAACTCCAGGTGCCAGCCAACAAAGGCTGTGAAAAGCAACAAGAAGAAAAAGCAGACCAGCTTCTCCTTGGTTGTTGCCACACACGCGTCCACACGTGACATTCCTGCGCGGGGACCTCTGGGCGCATCAGCTCCCCGTTTCCAGCGGTGGGGGGTGGAGGGGAGACAGTCAGTGGCCCCGGGCCCCAAACGCGACCCCACTTGCACAGCGGCCTGCCCCTTCCTGCTCCCGTTGAGGAAACCGAGGCTGAGAGCAGAGGAGTGGGGACGATGGAGGGGCAGGCTGCTGGGGACAACTCAGGTCACGGCAGCCAGCCTGCTTGTCACAGCCCCTCACGCCCACCTCGACCGAGTGCCAGAGACTGTGTGTTTTTGTCTTTCTTGGGGGGGGAGGGGTGCGGCTCACAGCCCTGAGTGATGAGTTAAGTGACAATGAATTTGAACCACATGGAGCCCAGGCTTAAGGGGAAAGTGTTTTGGTGAAACACAGCTGGGATTTCATCAGTCCCCACCCCCCAGACAGTACAAAAATAGTGCGGGCCAGGCGGGCTCTGACCCACAGGCCTGGCCCAGTTTCGCCACCCCCCATCCTGGAGAGGCGCAGAGTGGCCTCTTTCCCTGAATCTGGGTTTCGTAATCGTTCCTTGTTGTTTTGGTCGCCTGTTTGTTGACTGGCCTGGTGTGTCTGGGAGCGTTTGCTCCCTGACAGGGATCCCGCTCTTGGCCCTGGAGCGAGGCTAAGGCAGGAAGACCCTCTCGCTGTGGTAATGAGGCCCGTGGGAGCCTGTGTGAGAGGCCAGGAGGGGCTGTCGGTCACAGCCTGGGGACGACCGGGGGCCCTGCTGCCTCGGGCGGGTGGGGGGCTGACGGGCACTGGGCACTAGGTCGAGAGGTGGGCTTCACCCAAGCAAGAGCTGGAAGGTCCCCTCAACACTGCCACTCCAACCCCGCTCCTCAGAGGGGGAAACTGAGGCCAGAGGCAGGAAGTGAGTGATCTGAGGCACCCGGTGAACAGCACAACCAGGAGTCGCCCCAAGCAAGGACTTCTGCTTCCCAGGCCAAGCCTAGCACCAAAGAGGCACCCAGAGTGTGTGTGGATTGAGAGAACGATCACAGTCGTTCACCCCAAACCTTCACTTGGAGGAAGGAAACGGGGGCACTGGGCCCGCGGACACACCTAGAAAGTCCACCCTGAGTGCCTATGAGTAATCATCTTTCTCCAAACGTGCGTGGTGGGCGCTGCTCCTGGGGCCTCCAGGTTCGGGAGGGGGAGGGAGCACTGATAGGCCCTCGCCGGCCCAGCAGCAGGGCCGTGGGACAGCAGCTCCCAGAGGGAACGAGATGCACCCACCCGCAGTGAGGCCAGGGGCTGGCTGCTGGCATGGGAGCAAGATGGCAGCACCCCAGTGAGGGGCTTGGGCAGATCTCTCAGCACAGCATCCCTCAGACCAGCGATGGAGCCCTGACCTCACAGTCCAGAGTCAATCTGGAAACCTCGGCTGGACCCTGAGTCCTGGGGTTGGGTGACGGGTGATGGCCCTGAGTAAGCGCAGCTGCAGGGCTGCAGGTGCTCCATGGCCACTTGGAGAACCAGCCTCCTACCCCAGCCTTCTACCCCAGCGCCCTACCCCAGCCTCCTACCCCAGCGCCCTACCCCAGCCTCCTACCCCAGCCTCCTATCCCAGCCTCCTACCCCAGCCTCCTACCCCAGCGTCCTATCCCAGCGCCCTACCCCAGCCTCCTGTCCCAGCGTCCTATCCCAGGCTCGCAGACAGGTCACAGCCTCCCAGGTCTGACCAGAGCACTGAGTACCAGGGAGACCTGGGCCTGGGGACCAGGATGAACACAGAGCAGGCGGTCGGGCACTGGGGCTGGGTGGCAGCAGAGGGCTCTGAGCTCTCCCCCAGCGACTGACCGGCTGAGCCATAGCTGCCCCATCAGTAACTCAAATGCTAGTAGCATAAGGGACATCAAAGGACAGCACTGGGTGTGGGAGGGGCATGAGAGGTGAGGAAGGGCCACAGGCAGTTCGCCTGGAGGGATCGCGGGAGCAAGGGCCTTCTTTGTGGTCTGAGGCAGGGTCACGGAGCCCACCTCCCCTCTCCCAGCCTGGGGGTGGGGGGAAGAGGAGGTGCTGCCAGGACTGAACCAGCAGCTTCCTCCTCTCCCCAAACTCCGCAATGTAAAGTCAAGTCAACCTGGGTCTCACCAGAACCATCCTCTACTTTCTCCTCAGGCTGGGCCCCCAGGGAGAGCCAGGAGCCCCAGGACCACAGCACAGGGCCTGTGTCTGTCCTCCCTGCCTCAGTCTCCCCACGCAGGGTCAGGCCGAGTACCTCGCACACAGGAAGTCTGGCCCAGACCTCGCCTTGCCCCATGCTGCCCCCTGGCCCTGAGGACCCTGGGACCCGCCTGATTAGAAACCCCTGCTGGCCTGGCTGCCCTCCCGCACTTGAGAGAGGGTTTCCGCTCCTCTCGCTCCATTGTTCTCCCCCTTGGCCCTGGGCCAGCCCCAAGGCCGGGCTGAGCCGCCCAAGCCAGCCAGTTAGGGCATGGGGGCCTCAGGCCGGGCTCTGGGAACCCTGGCCCTATCCCAGGAGTTTGGGGATAAGGGGTTTCTTCCCAGCCCTCTTGGCCGGGTTGGGAATTAGGGGCTCAGTGAGGGGGGGTCAGCTGACTTATCCTCTCAGAGCCTCAGTTTCTTCATAACGTGGGATGACAGGGACAGCTCCCTCCCACGGCGTGGGACTAAGTGAGATGTGACATCACGGGGAAGTCCTCACCACGTTCCCGGATGAAGGGAGCACCCCGTGAGGGTGGCTGCCCTGTTTGTGTTGGGGGGGCAGGGCCTCTGGGTGGTGGGAAGGTACCTGTGGGAAGATCCGTCAGAAAAGCCCCAAGACGATGCCAATAGCTCCAGAATGCCCTCTCCTCCTCTGCTGCTGAGCTCCTCAGGCAGGTCAGATGGTGAGCAAAGGAGGAGAGGGAAGCCCCCCACCTACATACACACACACACACACACACACACACACACACACACACACACACACGGAGCCCCCCAGCCCTAGGCCTGGAAGCTCTGGGTGATGCTCCAGACCGAGCCCGGACCTCAGGGCCAGGTTTTCCCCAGGAGACTGAGTGTAGCGCAGCTGCCTCACAGGCCTCCACAGCCCAGACCCTGCCTTCTAGGGGAGCCAGCGGAACCAGCTCTGCCTCTGGCCAGGGGGACCCAGACAATGCAAAGTCTGTCCGTTTGCATTGGAACCCTTGACAAGGTGGGGGCTGCCCCGGATGTCTGCACGTCTCATCTGAAGGCCTGGGGGGACAGAACAGGCGGGCCCCTGTGACAGCCGGTTCTGCTGCTCCTCTTGGGCTTGGGTCAGCAGCATCACTGTCAGGGCCTAAGGCCCATCCTTCTCTCTGCTTCGTTCTGTGCATCTCTCTCTGCCATCTCCCCCGTGCACCCTGCTTGCAAAGAGCAATGAGGAGCAATGGTTCAGGACACGGACTTTGGAGGCAGACTGCCTGGTTTGAACTCCAGCTCTGCCACCCAAGGCCTGCGTGGACCTTAAGCCTCAGGTTCCCCATCTGTAAAATGGGTTTGTGGTAACAGCAGGGAGGCTGGAAGGAGTTAATACAAGCAAAGCCCTCAGAAACTATCTGCCCCATAGTGAATACTCAGTAAATGCGAGCCCTCGTTATTTTTTATTTGTGTCTCCGTCTTGTGTGTTTGTTGACTCATATTTTCCGTGGGCAAGGAGGTGCAGGAGGAGATATGAAACTCTGTGGTTTAAAGTGCCTGTTGCTCCAGGGACTCCGGGCTGGAGGCTACAGCAATAAAGGATTCCTTTCAGTCGGGGCCAGTGATGCTCTGATAAAGCCTGACCACAGGACGCAGAACAGAACAGCGGGCTCTGTGCTCTCACTCCAGGCCTTGGAGGCTGGGCCGGCCCCAGAGCTGAAACCCTCCTGGGCAGGGAGGCAGCAAGCCCCTCAGCCCAGGCCACAGGCTGCTGACCCTTCTCTGCGTTCCCAGTGCTTCTCCCTCTGCTCCCTTCACCACCCCGAATGCCAAATATCTGCCTCCACCCCACAGCTCTGTGTGCCTTCGGTCACAGGAGGCTCGGGGACTGAGAAGGCAGCATCTCCGAATCCTTAAATCTTGGCATTATAGGGCTTGAGCACAGTGCTGGGAGGTTGTCTAACCCAGCCTTTGGCTTCTTGTGAGACTAGCCTCTGCTGTCTTCCTGCTGGTAAGCCGCTTGGATCCCCCCCACCCCCACCCCATGACGGAGAGCTCACTACCACAATGACAGTGACCAGGCTCTCACAGGCCTCACTCATTAGGGCCCTATGTCCCCAGGGAGATCGTAAGGGGAGCTATAACCCCACTGGGGAGGAATCAGTCCAGGACACCACTGGGCAGTTCTCCCAGCTCAAAAGTTTCCTCCAACCCAGACCAGCCTTCTCCCTTGGCTGGCCCACGGTGTGTATCTGCCCCAGTCCGCTGCCCACGGTGGTCTTTCCCGCACATCAGCCCCGGTTCCACTGGGCATCTTGCTTTTCCAGGTTCCCTAAGTCTGGGGCGTCAGGGAGACAGCTGGCCCCCCTCCTTCTCAACACCGATATTGGCAGAGAAGGAGGGAGAAGGAAGACGACAGCTGAGCACCTTGTGTGGAGTGGGCTTTGTGTCAGGGGCCCGGTGCAGCCACCCACAGCTGGTGGCCTACCCTACAGAACCCTAGGCATGTCAGGAGGGGGGTGGGGTGGGGGGGCGGACAACACTGAGGGCCCCCGGAGGTTCTTTTAAGCAATGCCAAGGGACTGCGGGGTGAGTTGGTGCAGAGTGGCAGCTGTCACCACTCCTGGCAGGGGACATGTGTCTGCATTATGTCAAAACTAAGCTATTCCCAAGGCAGCCCGCAAGAGAATCCCTATGAGCTGTGTCATCCAGAAAGGAAGAGTGGGCCCTCTGCACACAGAACCCCTCCTCAGGGCGGGAACCCCAGGCAGCATTGACTCCATACCCAGCCAGGCAGGGGGTGAGGCAGGGCGGCCACAGGGCTCCAGCCATCCAGATGTGCAGCCAGCATTCCTCTGTGGAGACAGTCGGAGCAGCAGCCAGGGGCCCAGATGGGTCTCATTAACCTGGGAGCAGGCTCTTTGGGGCCCAGATGCTCTGTGTTTAGTCGGCTAGCCGGCTTTGGGCTCCAGATGTGGGCCCGGGTGGGGGAGGGACACAGCTCCAGATGTGTGCAGTCTGAGCAGGAGTGGCTGCAGGCTCAGCTGCAGCACCTGGGCCCAGGAAGCCTGAGGCCTTGGGGGCTGGGCCAAGGGGTCTCCCCACTCACGCCCTTTCCAGCACCTCAACCCCAGCCCACAGGCCCCAGGGCCAAGAGGGACTCAGGGTTCCCAAAAACTCAGACTCAGGAATCGCAGAGCACAAAGGCTTATGCTCCATTGCTTGAACCCAGGGACCTGCCCAGGGTCGCACAGCCAGGGACAGACAGGAGCCCAACAGAAACAAGGAGTCTGCGGTCCCTTTAACCACAGGCGGCTTGTGGGGGACACTTGTGGGCAGATGCCTGCCTCTCCCCATCCCCACACGGATGCTCTCAGCCCCACACCATTAGGCACCTGGACATCCTTGGCTGAGCAGTGGAGGAGGCACTACCCTGATCTTCAAGGCAGGGTCTGAGGGATGCGGCAACCCCAGGAGAATCTCGGAGGATGCAGCCTTGCCCTGTCATCACCCTCATCTGGACGGTGCTTCTCCCCTTGGGAAGTGGAGGGGCAGGAGCCCAGCTAGGCTGGCCGCTGACCCCCAACCCCAGGCACTCAGCTGCCTCGCTGAGGTGCTCAGAGGCATTCCCACTCACTGGGCACCCTTACCGGCCACATCTGTTTCCCACAACTCCGGTGTGGCATGGGGTGTCCCCAACTCATTGCTGGGCAGCTCCCAGATGAGCCAGCCTGTCCAAGGCCACCCAGCCAGGCCAGGCAGGGCTAGAGGAGCAACTAGGGACCTGCCCCTGGCCTGGGCTTGGTCTGGGGGCTCTGCTGGCTGGTGGCTCAATGTGGTGACTGGAAAAAGCATTTATAAGGAACACAGAGGAGGTGCCCTCCCCGGGGCCTGGCCCTCCTGTCCGCATAGAGCGTATCTGCCCCACACGATGGGACAGATGGAGAAACCCAGAGACCCCTGCATTGAGTCCCGAGACCGCACCCCGGGGCCTCTCACCACCAGGGGGCCTCCCGCCCAGGGAACTGGCAATCTCCCAGCAGCCCCGTCCTCAATATCACCGCCTCCTGTCCCTCCCCACCCCCTTCCACCAGACCCTAGAAGTATCGATCGTGAGAGATCAGGGATGAGGGCAAAGGGAAGCTCCTTATCCTCCAACTTCAGTCCCCGTGTCTACGCAGTGGCTCCAGCTCTGGCTCCAGTCAGGAGGACATGGTAGCTGCGTTGGGCAGAGGTTGGAGGTCAGGCTCCTGCAACCGCGAGGCAGCTGCCAGGAGGCCCCGCCAAACGAGGCCTCTGGGTGGAGAGCAGCCCCTGGACCCCAACTTAGGGCAGGGGTGAACAGGCATAGTTACCCGTGGGGTGGTTGGGCTCCCGCAGCCGCCTCCTAACCTTGTCCTGGCAGAGCAGCCCAGGAAAGGACAGCAGGACCAGCACAGTCTGGCCTGGGCGGGGAGGCTGGCCGGGGGAGCAGGCTGAGGCGCGGAGCACTAATAGGTTATGTCAGGCGAGTGCTCTGGGGAGGGGGCCGCGCCTCTCAGCTCTGGCAGCCCCACCTGGGGCCCGCGCCCAAGAGCTGGAGCCTGGAGAGAGATGCTGGCTTGGGTCTGAGTGCAGGATGAGGGCTTGGAGAGGGGCTGCTGGGCCCCAAGCAAGGAACCTCATGTAGCCACGACGGCCAGGAAGGCAAGATAGGACGAGCCCCCACCCCGTCAGGCCCCTGTGGGGTGGTCAACACAGAGACCACCTCCATGGACTGGGGTCCCCTGGGGAGGAAGCTGCAGGTTCTGTCAAAGCCTGCATGTGGCTGGGCTTGGCGTGGTGGGGAGCAGAGTCCTGGGGACCATCCCTCAGCCTCAGGAGGGCCCTCTCCTGTCCCCTCACTTTCACTCCTGCCCAGAGCCCCACCCAGGGCTCCATCCCAAGTCAAGGACTCTGGTTCCTCACCCCGTCCTCTCACTGCTCTGCCCAGGGTTTGCCCAGCAGCCCCCATCCTGCAAGCTGCACAGGGACAGCCCCTAACACTGCCTCCCCGCTGGGGTTGGGATGGGCCAGGAGCGGGGGAACAGGGAGAAGACTGAAAAGGAGCCCCTCTCTCAGGGCTGTGGGCTCAGGACTTGAATGGGAGCTCAGACGCGTAGAGTGGGGCTCGGTGCTAGAGAGGTCAGTGAAAGGCCAGGGACTAAGCCTGGGCCTGAGGAGGGGGCCCCTAGCAGTCATCGAAGGGCGGCCAGGGCCCTGTGTGTCTTGGCCCAGCAGGACCCCTAGGCCGCCAGGTATGTAACAATTCCAGCCATTTCCTGCCCTATTAATGAGAAAGGGGCTGATATAAATACACGCTCAGCATAAATAAATACAGGCCAGGCCCCGGCTGCATAGCAGACAGATTGCGTGGAGCTGCTGGCCAGCCCTTCAGCCAGTTCCCCCCACCCTGCCCCTGTCCCCTCACCTCCCCCCAGCAGTCCAGGGCCCCTCCACACTCAAAGGCCTGAGACAGACAGACTGACTGCCCTCACCCTTGACCTCAGAACGGGGTCCCTGTAGCCCCTGGGGAGGTGGCAGGCCCAGGAGAGGGGGCTGGGCTCCCAGGGGCTCCCAGAGGCTCCCAGCACCTCCCGCACCAGGCCTGGAGCAGGTGCTGCTCATGCACAGACAAGGCAACAGCCCTAGGAGGCCCCAGGTGCTCTGCTTGTGCCTGTTCACAGGTGGGGGAACTGAGGCTCACAGGGTTAAGGAACCAGCCCAAGGTCACACAGCCAGGAGGTTGTGGGTCCAGGATTCAAACCCTGAGGCTTTCTGATCCCAAAGCCTCTGATCTGCCCAGTGTGTGCAAGGAGCAGATTCTCTCCCCTCCCTCCCTCCCCAGCCCCAGCCCCAGCCCCAGGACTCCAGGGTCCTTGGGAGGAAGGCCTTGGAGGACTTACACTCAGGGCCTGGATGCCTATGTCTTATGGAACCAGATCTCAGCTCCTATAAGGGCCCTGCCCACAGATCAGCACACGCAGGCCTGGCGCCTCCCCAGCCCCGCACCAACTCCTAGCTGGGGCGTTCAGGACATTGAGGTCTCTCAAATGCTGACTGTCTCACCAGAGATCACCTGGTCACCCCACACCTCACAGACGTGGAAACTGAGGACCGGAGGGGTTAGAGCCTTAGCTAAGGTCACAGAGACGGGGCAGAGCCATGGAGCCCAAGCACCTGCCCCAGGCCTTCTCCTCCGGCCTCTGGCTCAGCCTAGGAAGGGCTGTGTCCTCTCACTAGCCTCTCCGCTCCGTGCTTCCCCAGCTCTCCAGCCTGCACACTGCCCAGGGCAGACTCAGGTGTCAGCCTGTGTCCCAGAACCCAGCCTGGAAAGACATGCAGGACACAGTGGACCATGTTTTCCTCAAGCTTAGAACCAGAGAATAAGGAAACATTTTTACCTTAACATCTCTGTATTTTTGGTAATTTTTTCTTTTTAATTTAGTAAAAGTAAAAGATAACAGTATCACAGACATGGCCCAGAACCTCCCGGCGGGTCCTGGCCTCCAGCCCATCCTCCAGCTCATCCTGCCTCCGGTCCTCTCTCCCCATGCACCCCCCTCCTCCCCCCTTTGAGGCCTTTCTCCACCTGCCCTTCCCTCCCTCCCTCTCTCAGGCCCTGCAGACCCAGCCTTGTCAAGCACCAGCCTGGTCCCTGGCAGGGCAAGGCCCATCCAGCTCCCCATGCTGCTCTGGGGCTTTCTCCCCACCCCCCAGGCTGCACACTTCTGCACCCAGCTTGCCTGTGAGCTGGGTGTGTGTTCTGGAATCCCAGTAGCGTCTACTCCTTCACCAGGGCCGTGGAGAGCCCTCCCCAGCAGGTGTTCTGCCTCATTGGCCAGACGGGAGCCCTTCACAAGTCTCCCCACAAGGACAGGCTGGGACTGCTCCTCGGACTTGGAGGAAGGGCCTGGAAATTCACTGCACACCCACCCTGGGCCATCCATATGGGAGACAGGGCAGAAATCCGGCCCTAACTTCCCTGGGAACCAGAAGGGAGAAGGAAAAGCAGAGCAGAGCTCTTTGGAACATCTTCCCGCACTCACACCACCCTCAGGCTTGGGAGTGAGTGGAGGGTGATGGCTAATTCTCAGGAAATCATCCCTTCCCCCCGCCCCCCTCCCATTTCACAGTATCACTCACCTAAGTGGTGTCTGGGGGATGTGACCCACTGCGGCCTGAGCTCTCCTAGCTGTATGAGCCTCCCTCGGCAGGACTGGGCAGCTAGGGGCGAGTGCTGAGATAATGATGTTTCCCTCTTCCAGCAGAGAATGGTATATGGATCTGTGAATGGATTTGTGAGTGTGCGTGTGGGTAGACAGGCTGAAGGATGGATGGATGGACGGATGGGTGGAAGGATGAATAGATCTGTTGATGGATTTGTGGGTGAGTAGGTGAATGAATGGGTAGGTGGGAGGGTGATAAGCTGAGGATGGATGGATGGATGGTTGAGTGGGTAGGTGGATATATGGATGGATGGG
>NW_005369443.1:658556-666610 GCF_000412655.1 Myotis brandtii | reverse complement strand
GTGAGTGGGAAATTGATTAGCTCAGTGTGTAAACGAATGGATGGGTTAGCTACAGACTGACTCAGGAGTAACTACTTCTCAAAGGAATTTTCTAAATCTCTGAAATGTGAGGCCCTGGCACCCCCCAAAGGCCAGAGTCTCTAACTACCCATCTCCTCGAGAGCCCCAGATACCAACAATCCTGAGAACCAGGGACAGGACCTGGAGAAAGTTAGGGGTTCTGGGAAACAAAAAATCCAGGGTCCAGTGCTGGCTTTTCCCCTGACTTGCTCTGGGCCCTTGGGATTGTTCAACCTTCTGAGGCTCAATTTTCTTATCTGGAAAATGGCGCTAACCAAACCTGATGCCTGTGCTCCTATGAGATTTAAACAAAATTACGTGTGTGAAGTGTCTGAGATGGCTATCTGGCATGTATGAGGTGCTCACAGAATGTGATTTCCTTCCCAGAGGCAGCCCTAGGGCACACGTGCAGGCACACACATGCACACATATACATGCACACACACATATGTGCACACACACCCCTCCAGCCCAGTGAGACCCTAGACCAGAGAAGACCAGGAGAGGCAGATGAACACACATTTATTCTCCAAGGGTTTCATGCTCTGGCAGGACTGGCCCAGCCTTGAGAACCAGAGACTCAAAGAATGGGGACTCAAATAGAGACCCAGCTTCCTGGGGCTCAGCCTCCTGGGCCTGGGCCTGGGCCTGGGCCAACTGGGCTGTGTGCTCAAAGGCAGCCTGCAGCAGGTGGGAAGCAAGGCAGGTGGTCCAAGTGACTAGATAGGCCAGGTGCCAGGAGGTAACCACTAGCGTGCTCTCCACCCACCAGTACAGATGCTTCATCAAGGCCAGTAGCCCCAGCACCACCTGGTTCTCCAACAGAACCTAGAGGGACGAAGAGGACGGGCAGGTGGCCACCACGAGCTCACAGGGCTTCACTGCCCGACCGCTAGCCCTCTAGCCCAGCCCTGCTCATGCCCAGCCCCCCAGGCCTGCCCTCAGCAGCCTGGCCTGCACCCTGCCACGCACCTTGCTGGGCAGCCAGCCCAGGCTGCAGCGGTGGGCCTTCCACAGCAGCCTGCAGGTGAGCAGCAGCAGCAGCAAGGCCGCCAGCATCAGGCTGTGCAGACACGACAGAAGTAGGTCCATCCAGGTGGCCGCAGATAGACCCAGCTGCTCCCAGGCACCTGGCTGCTTCGGGTCCAGGCCCAGGGCCCGGGCACAGACCAACATGCCCGCCCACACTAGCCTGGGCACCCTCAGAACCAGCCACACAGGGACCTCCATCAGTGCCAGCCCAGCCCGTAGGACCGAGCCCACGGGGCAGGCTGTGAGCTCGGACAGTGGGTGGGCCTGCTGGCTGCAGGACCCCTGGGCCTGCTGGAGCAGCCCTGACAGCCAGTGGTTGAAGAGGATGATCTTAAGGAGCAGAACATTGTAGAGGTGGACCCGGTTCTGGACCAGCTGCAGGAAAAGGGGAGACAACCGTCACCCGTCGTCACTCACTGGGGGTAGGAACCCTACCGGAGTTTTATTGTAGGGTTGGGGCTGCCAGGTCACCTTGAGCCAGGCCCTCCTCCTCTCGAGCCCTCAGATACCCCACACATAAGAGTGATCTTTATCTGTTCACTTCTAAGGACTCCATTCTCAGGAGTGGAGGTAACGTCTCTTAGAAAGTGTCTCATATTACATGTGGTTTTCTCTCTTATGGATTTAAATAATCCTATATAATAAAAGGCTAATATGCAAATCGACTGAACGACAGAACGATGGGTCACTATGATGCACACTGACCACCAGGGGGCAGACGCTCAATGCAGGAGCTGCCCCGTGGTGGTCAGTGCGCTCCCACAGGGGGAGCACCGCTCAGCCAGAAGCTGGGCTCACGGCTGGCGAGCACAGCGGCAGTGGTGGGAGCCTCTCCTGCCTCCACGGCAGCCCTAAGGGTGTCTGACTGCGGACTGCGAGAGGGTGCAGGCCGGGCTGCGGGACCCCCAAGTGCATGACTTTCATGCACCGGGCCTCTAGTTATTTATAAAACTCCAGACTGAAAGAGATTGACTGGTGATGATGGTAATGATAATGTCGATGATATAGGAGTGACCATCCCCCTCAGCCCTCTAATCCTGTAGGATTTGAATCCAGGTCAGTTTCTTCTCCCAAGCATCTGGGCTTTTCTGCACATCCGTTGCTTCTTGGTGTCATGAGGACAGCTGGTAGCAACGGGCAGTGTCATTAGGGGTAGAGGGTGTGAGGCATGGGGGATAGGGACAGAATTAATGACTGACCTACTAAGAGGGGTGAAGGAGAGGGAGGGACCTAAGATGATGTCCATATTTCTGTCCTGGGTGACAGGGTGGATATGATGTCTCCCATCCATTGGGAGGAAGAGGGGTTGGATGGGGAAAGAGTCTGTAAATGAGAAAGTTTCACTTGAGTCTTGGAGCTGAGAAGCCCCTCCTCAGAGCCCTGAAGCCCCCAGCCCCTGAGTACCACCAACCCACCAGTCTGGACCCCGTGTGTCCTTGTCCACAGGACCATCTGGAACCCGAAGGGATGGGGTGAGAGGCAGCAATCTGGGGTTGGCTGTATGCCCTCCCATATGGGGGGTTCGGCAGAGCTGAGGGGATGGAGCTGTGCTGAGAAAGGAAGGGAACACAGGGGTCCAACTAGAGGAGGATTAGGACGGAGGTAGGAAATGACAGCTGCCCTCACCCCCACCAGCTGATAGTGTTGAAACCAGGGAGGAGAGCAGCCTATTATATCCCACATGGCCCTATAAGGTCAGTTATCAGAGAGAAAATGGAGGTTCAGAGAGGTAGAATAATTTGCCCAAAGTCACACAGCTAAAGAGTGGAGCAGCCAAGATTCAAATCCAATTGTCTGTCTCTTTCTACTACCCCATGTCATCTGCCCTTTCTGTGCCACAGCAGCAGGCCCAGGGGACCCTTTTCTGATAACTCAGCTCACAGAGCAGCTAGAATTCAGAGATGTGGCCCCAGTCAACAGCATTTGCATGTCTTAAAACAATGGATGGGGCCTGGCCGACGTGGCTCAGTGGTTAAGCTGAGGTCACAGTTCAATTCCCGGTCAGGGCACATGCCCTGATCGTGGGCTCAGTCCCCAGTGTGGGGCATGCGGGAGGCAGCCAATCAATGATTCTCTCTCATCATTGATGTTTCTCTCTCTCTCTCCCCCTCTCCCTTCCTCTGAAATCAATAAATATATAGAGAGATATTTTAAATGGATGGGAAAGGCAATGCTTATCCCACGGGACTGATTCTCTAGAGAAAACGCCGGCACTGTGCCTTGGGGTGGGGCTTCTGGGAGCTGTCAGATTGCCCAGGAGGCAGGCAGTCGCCTAGCTCCACTGCTCAGGACGGGTCAGTCACCTGCCTCTCACCAGGACGGGTCCAGCAGCTCCTAGGTAGCTGTGAAGAGCCAGGTGTGTGGTCCCCCCCTTTACCCCGGACCCCCACTTACCAGCACTGAGAGCTTCACCACCAGCAGCAGAATCCCCATCAGGCTGGATCTGGAGGGAGGGACGGCCTCCACGTCTGGCCCCCTGCCCCTCCTCCAGCTGGGAGAAGCAGGTGACCTCACAGACACCACAGGGTGGGGGCCAGGTTGCCGTGGGGACCCAGTTGCCACAAGAGAATTACCTGCTTCCCTCCCCCTTCACTGCACCAAGACTGGGGTATTTGTCTTCAGCGTCCTGTCCACTTCCTGGTTGTGCCCCTAGGGACATCACCTCCCCAAATCCCCAGCCCCAGCACGCAGGGCCTCAGGGCCTGCAGCAGGCAGCTGGGGCAGGCAGGACGGACAGAAACAGGCTGTGCCTCCCCACATTCTTCCAACTCCCCAAGTATCCAAGGCTGGGAAATAGAAATCTGCACCCAGGGCCACAGGTGACAGGATGTTGGGAGGCAGAGGGAGTTGAGGATGCTCAGCTGCCCAAACTGGAAGGGCCCTACCTAAGCCCCCACGCCCATTCACTCTTGCATTTTACTAAAGGTTGGTCCCCAGTCACAACGCAGAGGGATGAGGTTGTGACCTTTATTCTGGGATCTTAGTGTCACAGAACAGAAAGACTTCGCACTAGCAGAGCCAAACACTAAACACCGAGAACTGCAGGGGAGAAATCGCGGCTATTTGATTATGAATGGAGCCACCCAGGAGAACGGGAAGCTGAACCTCCCGCTGGCACGCAGGTTACTGATAATACAGGGCAGAAATCACAGCCACCGTGGGTGAGCGGTGGGGGTGCTGCTGGGAGCTGAGGGGTTAGGCATGAGGGGAGGGTAATAACTCATCTCTCCAGGTCTTGAGGGCAGCTCTAGGCCTTTCCCCGCATCCCTTTGTCTGGTTTCATGTGAAAGTAGCCAGGAGAGCAGGCCACCTTAAGGCTGGAACTAAAACATAACGTGGGTCAAAATGTTACCTTTTGCCTGCCAGTGGTCAGAACCCTGTGACCATTCGTTAGGTCCTGCTGCCTCAGGGATTGCTGATTATAGGGAGAAGGGAGAGGGAAGGCAGAGAGAGAGAGAGAGAGAGAGAGAGAGAGAGAGAGAGAGAGAGGACTTCTAGAGCCAGGGTTTATAACTAGTTCATCAAAGTCATAAGGACCCTCGGTTTCAGTGGGTTCTGAGACTATCAGGGGTGGGCAAACTTTTTGACTCGAGGGCCACAATGGGTTCTTAAACTGGACCGGAGGGCCGGAACAAAAGCATGGATGGAGTGTTTGTGTGAACTAATATAAATTCAAAGTAAACATCATTACATAAAAGGGTACGGTCTTTTTTTTTTTTAGTTTTATTCATTTCAAACGGGCCGGATCCGGCCCGCGGGCCGTAGTTTGCCCACGGCTGGACTAGGTACTAGTAGAGGAGAGCAAGGAAGGGAAAACGTGCCTCAGCATGTCCTGGAAAGGGACATGTCCTGGGGAAAGAGGGCAAATCTGCTGAGCAATCCCCCTTGGGGCCACAAGAGGCAACAGGCCACAAGCTGAGCTGCCACAAGGATGTTGAAGAAATTGCTGGAGCCATTAATGAGAATACTTAGAATTCTGGGAGAATCCGGAACCTGGAGCATAGCTTTCGCACATTGCTTCCCTCAGCAGGTGGCCCCAGGGGCTGGGGCATGAGGCGCTCACATCTTGTAGAAATTTCTCAAAGCAGCTCTCTGGTGCGCAGGCCACTGCGAGTGCCGGGCTCTGTGGGGAGAGGGCCCCTCCATGCTGGAAGGATGCCAGCCACCGGCCCTTGCACACAGCATGACTTCAGTCCTCACCATTCCCTTGGCCTGGCACCACCTACCCACCTGTCCATGGCAGCCTGCCAGAATGAGTCCCTGGAACAGCAGCGATGACCTTTGTCCAGGGCAGTCCTGTGTACCCACTGGTTTCCTTTCCTGAGCAAGAGCTGCGGCCTGGAAGGTGGAGTATTCAAAGTCCCTCCATTCTGTCCTCTGTCTTTGAACCCCTCCCCCCACCCTCTCTGTCTCCAACACTGCGGCTCTGAGAAGTCATAGGGCTTCAGAAAGGCCTCCGTGAGCTAAGTTTTGAAGGATGGGTAGGCGTTTCCCAGAGAAGAGAGTGTGAAGGACGGTCCATGCAGAGGGAACAGCTTGATTTAAACCAGTGGTTCCCAAACTTATTTGGCCTACCGCCCCCTTTCCAGAAAAAATATTACTCAGCGCCCCCTGGAAATTAATTTTTTTAAATTTTAATAGCAATTAAACAGAAAGATATATGCCCCCAAATGCACCTGTGGCCATCACCGCCCCCCTGGATCGCTGCAGCGCCCACCAGGGGGCGGTAGCGCCCACTTTGGGAATCACTGATTTAAACAGTTGAGTGTTACCTGAGCATAAAGTGGGACGTTGAGAGGAGCACAACGTAGGTGGTGAGGTCAGCAGGGGCCACATGGGTCAAGGAATCTCTTATTAAGTGACAGGAGCCATGGGAGAGTTGAAGCAGCAAGGCAACTGGAGGTCACTGTGGGCTTTAGAACAGTCCCTCTGGCTGCATGAGGAGGCTAGACTGGGAGGAGAGGGGTGAGGGGATCCGCTAGGAACCCACAACAATGAACCCTCCAGGCATGAGATGATGGGAGCCTGGACTGGGGCTGTGGCGCTGAGAATGGAAAGAAATGGACAGAAATGCGTGGAAGGTGGAACTGACAAGAATGGAAGCTGTCGAGGATGGTGAAAGGTCCAAGATTGGACCCTGCTTGCAAACTCACCAGTCAGCCTGCCAGAGACTCCTGGAGGCTAGGAGAAGGCACAAGACTCCGGGGTCAGAGATGAAGGACCATTTATTACAGCACCAGCAGTAAACTAGAGTATAAGTGTTTTGCATTGGCTCTTTGAGTCCCAAACCCCGCAGGGAGATGTGATTAGAGCCAGGTGACACCTGAACACCCCGTAGGTGTATCACAGAAGAGAAACCCTGAGCTACAGGGGCCCACGTCTTTCATAAAAGGCAGAAATCAAGCCTGCTCCTTGCTCCTGGGAGACACATTGTCCTTCTCATGCTGGATCATGCCTGTGCTTCGCTCCAGAAGGAGACATTATATACTAGTATTCCAAGGCTGCTTGATACACAACCATTCTGGAAAAGATCACTCAGAACAAAGAGAAAGCAATTCCTTTGCAGAAACACAAGTGACCTATGGAAATTTCGTCTCCCAACCAGAGGACTGAATAGGAAGAGGGGTAAATTGAGGCAGGGCGCAGGATCCCCCTCAGTGGTGCTGCTGCCCACCGAGGTGGGGTGCGGAGTTGAAGTGAGTTTGGGGAAGAGGCTGAGAGATTGCTGGGAGTCAGATGGTGAGGACTGAAACTAAGACTTGCAACTCATTTCCCGCTGCCCCCCACTTGCCTCTTTGGCTTCCTCCCCACCATCACCGGCATCACATACCCAAAACTTGTCCCTGAGTTGATGGTCCTCAACCTCATATTGACCAAACTTCCTGGACCACGTGGCCCAGGCAGGAGCTGGCCTTGAAGAGACCTCATCCTGCCCCACTGACCTCAGGGGGGGCCCCTTGGGGTATCTCTCAAGTCCCATTAGGATGTCAGGGCCAAGGCTGCTGCAGAGGAGCCCTCAAACTTGAATTCCTCAGCAGGTAGCCCTCCGCCCCCTTCTCTTTCCTACTCAACACCGAGGTTCAAGGCCACCCGGCTCTACGGTGCTGTGTGTCGCCTTGGGCAATACCTCCCCTCCTGGCCCTGACCTCACCTTGCAGGGTAACAGAGAACCAGGTGAGATAACCCAGTTATCAATGAACATTGCCTTGCACGACGTCAGGGGGCACCATTCCCCCGCCCCTGCCCTGAATCCGAGAAGGTTGTCCTCCCCTGCTAGGACCAATGGCGGCGAGAGTAAAGGCAAGAAGCCCGCCTCAGAAGCTTCCCCAAAGCTCTCAGGTGCAGGACCACGGCGCGGCCGCACGAGGGCAGCAGATACCAGGGTTGCGGGCCGGCACAACGGGGCGCGCAGAGCAAATTGGTGGAAAGTTTTCAGTTGCTCCGTTTGTCCTCTAGCCTGCAAGGACGAAACGTTGTGTCAGTCCTGTAACCACAATGTTGCGGTGTGTCATCTCCAGGAGCTCGCCGGGTGCAGGTCCCGCCCTGCCTTGTTGCTGGGGATGAGACCAGCAAGAAATGATCAGGACATACGTTTCCCCCTTCTCTCATGTTCTAATGTTAAACATTCACTTTATTGCCCTAACCCAGTGGTCGGCAAACTGCGGCTCGCGAGCCACATGCAGCTCTTTGGCCCCTTGAGTTGTTGTAATGTACCCCGCGAATCATAGAAGGACGCCTCAAGAAGTCAAATTAAAGAGTCACATTCATTGCAATCCGGGACTATGAGGAGCCATTCCCCAAATCTCATAGTAATAAGAGGGCCGCAAAACCAGACTTATATAGGCAAAGATCGCAAAGGTATTGATTACATCCCAAGGTTTGGAATGAGGAACCTGGTTTGCAAAATAAAAGCAGTTTACAGAAGCAGAAGCAGCATGTTATCTAAATTACAGTTTTGGGTC
>NW_005369443.1:653150-658147 GCF_000412655.1 Myotis brandtii | reverse complement strand
TACAGTGCGATTGAAACTTCGTGGCCCCGCGCCCGCACGTGGTATTTTGTGGAAGAGCCACACTCAAGGGGCCAAAGAGCCGCATGTGGCTCGCGAGCCGCAGTTTGCTGACCTTGGGGTGATGATGGATAGAGCGTCATCCTGCGGACTCAAGGGTCCCGGGTTTGATTCCGGTCAAGGGCATGTACCTTGGTTGCAGGCACATACCCAGTGGGGAGTGTGCAGGAGGCAGCTGATCGATGTTTCTCTCTCATCGATGTTTCTAACTCTCTATCCCTCTCCCTTCCTCTCTGTGAGAAATCAATAAAATATATATTTTTTAAAAATTCACTTTATTTCAAATATTCATTTCCCCCCCCCCAGAAGTATGCAAAAATGATAAACATGCCTTCATACTTCTTGGAACTTGTATTTATTCTTTCTCAAAATGATTTTTATCAAAACCACTTGAAATGCAAGAATAATGATTAAAAGCTTGTGAAAGCATGAGGGACCTGTCTTGTTAAGGGGACAGAAGGGTTTGAACTGACCTCTGTGGCTTAATTATAAGTCTATGCTCCAGGCCTTAGGTTCCTTATCTGTGAAACTGGGATATACATTGCAGAACCTGCCAGGTGAAGTTGTAGGGAGGAGTCAGTGAAATAATAGGGTCTGTGAGTGCTTTGGGCAGTACCTGGCCCCACAGCAATGCTTGGAGCTGGTGGGTAATGAAGTCACCATTGGTGAGGATAAAGAAGCTCAAGATTTTTTAAAGCAAAATAAGCTGCAAGTTGGACAAAACTACTTTAAAATATATGCAAATTTGTATTTTATTATTATTATTGATCTCAGAGAGGAAGGGATTGGGAGAGATAAACATCAATGATGAGAGAGAATCACTGATTGGCTGCCTCCCGCATACCCCCACCAGGTGCATAAATTTTATTAATTTATAAGCCAATATGTGGAAATATTCATTTCAAACTGTTTTCAGGCAATTCATTTGGAGCCTGAAATTCACTCGATTTTAAATCCCCCCCCCAAAAAAAAACACTGCCAAATATGAACAAAGGTCATTGCTGTTGTAAAATTTATTTTAAAATTTTTAACAAAAAAAAAAAATGAATGAAATGCTTTAAAAGTGGGGGGTTTTTTGGTGCCAAAACCCGGGATAAAAGCTTTTTTAAAAATGATATAAAGTTGCCAAACTACTCTATTGTTCAAAAACATTATTCACCCCCCAAATAAAGGTTCATATAAAGGTACAAAACACATGAGACAGAGAGCAAAGTCACACCTGCGAGGTACAGAAATCAACATGAAAAAATAGCAAGGATAAATACATTTTTTTCCCCATTCATTTATTGATCAGTTTGTTTAGAACCAATGTGTTTAGCGCACTTGTGTTCTGCCTGTTCACCTAGACTCCTCTCTGGGATATTCTCCCACCCACCAGCTACCCATCTTCAACCACAAGCTCTCCTTCTTTCTCTGTCTGCTCTTTTACCTACAGGCCTCTTCCGTTGCGAAGACAATGTTTCTCGCCCGACCTATGTGGCTCAGTGGTTGAGCTTCGACCTATGAACCGGGAGGTCGTGGTTAGAGTCCCAGTCAGGGCACGTGCCAGGGTTGCAGCTGGGTCCCCAGTGTGGGGAATGCAGGAGGCAGCCAATCAACGACTCTCTCATCATTGATGTTTCTATCTCTCTCTCCTTCTCCCTTCCTCTCTAAAATCAATAAAAATATTTTTTTTAAAAAAAGAAAGAAAATGTTTCTCCATCCATCAAAGGACATTTAGGTTGTTTTTATATCTTGGCTATTGTAAAAAATGCTGTAATGACAAATAAATGCACCGGGCTATATCAAAATAAAAGGTTCTGCTCAGCAAAAGAAACTGCCAACAAAGCAAAAGGCAACCAACCAAATGGGAGAAGATATTAAAAACAACAGCTCCAACAAGGGGTTAATATTCGAAATATATAAAGAACTCATACAACTCAACACCAAACAAACAAAAATCCAACTAAAAAATGGGCAGAAGCCCTGGCCGGTGTGGCTCAGTAGACTGGGTGTCATCCCTTGCACTGAAAAGTTGGGGGTTTGATTCCCAGTCAGGGCACATGCCCGCCTTGCAGACTCCATCCTCAATTGGGGGTGTGCACGTGGCAGCAAATCGATGTTTCACTCTCTCTCCCTCTTTCTTCCTCTCTCTCTAAAAAGAAATCATTTAAAATTTAAAAAAGAAAAAGAAGAAATTGGGCAGAGGACCTGAAACACTTCTTCTAAGACATACAAATGGTCAACAGATATATGAAAAGATGCTCAACTTCAGCATCTTTTCATATGATTAAAAGCTTGTGAAAGCATGAGGGGCCTGTCTTGTTAAGGGGACAGAAGGGTTTGAACTGACCTCTAGGGTCATGCATATCAAAATGCATATCAAAACTACAGTGACTCTTCCTGTAAGCAGCCTGAGCTGACCTCTGAAAATGGTTCGCTATTCACTTGACCCAGAAAACCCCACAAAACCATGCAAATCAAAGATTCAAATCTGCTCTGGCCGGGTGGCTCAGTTGCTGAGAGCCTTGTCCCTATAGGGCAGTGATGGCGAACCTTTTGAGCTCGGCGTGTCAGCATTTTGAAAAACCCTAACTTAACTCTGGTGCCGTGTCACATATAGAAATTTTTTGATATTTGCAACCATAGTAAAACAAAGACATATTTTTGATATTTATTTTATATATTAAATGCCATTTAACAAAGAAAAATAAACCAAAAAAATGAGTTCGCATGTCACTTCTGACACGCGTGTCATAGGTTCGCCATCACTGCTATAGGGCAAGGTTGCGGGTTCGATCCCCAGTCAGGGCACATACAATAAGCAACCAATGAATGCATGGATGAGTGGAACAATAAATTGATATTTCTCTCTCTCTCTCTCTCTCTCTCTCTCTCTCTCTCTTTCTCTCAATAACTAATTAAGTAATTCTTTTTTAAATAAACCCATGAATGCATAAATAGGTAGAACAACAGATCGAAGTTTCTCTCCCTTCCTCTCTCACAAATCAATAATATTTTTTTAAAAGAGGTTCAAATCTTTATGTTCACGTTAAGAAGACTCATGAAACTGCCCAGGCCATCAAGGGTATGTGTATCTGAAAAGCCACCAAGTATCTGAAGGGTGTCACTTTACAGAAGCAGTGAGTGCCATTCTGTGGTTACAATGGTGGAGTTAGTTGGTAGGTGTGCCCAGGCCAAACAGTGGTGCTGAACGCACGGTCAGTGGCCCAAAAAGTGCTGAGTTTTTGCTGCACATGTTTAAAAATGCCCAGAGTAATGCTGAACTTCAGGGTTTAGCTGTAGATTCTCTGGTCATTGAGCACATCCAGGTGAACAAAGCTCCCAAGAGGTGGTGCAGAACCTACAGAGCTCCTGGGTGGATTAACCAGCAGTCAGCAACCCGTGGTCCACGGAGCACTGGTGGTCCGTGAGGTCCGAAAGGTTGGTGACCGCTGGATTAAACCATACCAGTAGAATCCAAAAAAGCTGAACTCTTAGAAACTGAAAGTAGAATGGTGGTTGCCAGAGGCTGAGGTTGTGGAAAACAGGGGTGTTGCTGATCAAAGGGTACGAAGTTTCAGGAATACAAGATGACTAGATCTAGAGATCTAAAGTACAGCATGGTGATGATAGCTAAGAGGATAGATTTTATTAAATCCTTTCAACACACATACACACAGATGGTGACGATGTAGAGGTGAGAGACATGTTAATTAGCTGGATGGTAGTGATCTTTTCGCAATGTATATGTATAGCAAAACATCAAGTTGTGCACCTTAAGTATATACAGTTTTTATTAAAAGAAAACAATGTTCCTCAGTGTCCCCTCACCTGACCGTTTGAACCATGTTGTTGAAAGGAGTCCTGCAGCCACCTTCTCACCCCTGCCAGCCACCAGCATCCAGCTTCTGCCCCCACCCCCCGTCCCACAGCCACTGCCCGGGCCTCTCAACAATAAACGCCTTGTTGCTGAATGTAATGGAGAGACACCATGAGCTAAGCCAAAGGGTAGTTGAGAGCCTGGGAGAAATGTTTACAATCCAAGGACCAGTATCCAGAACACCCAGAACTTCTAAGTGTTACTGGTACAAGGTTCTTGTGCCTGATGTCCAAAAAGGAGGCAAGTGTTCAATACGTCAGAGTTTGGAGTAAGGGAAGGCTTATTGATGGAGAAGGCCTGGCTCAAGAAGATGAGAGTGCCTTATGGCTTCCACAAATCCATCTTAAGAGTCTAGAATGCCCTGGCCTGTGTGGCTCAGTGGGTTGAGCGTCATCCTGTGCATGGAAAGGTCACCCATTCAATTCCCAATCAGGGCACATACCCAGGTTGCAGGTTTGATCCCCAGTAAGGGGGTGTGTGAGGATTTTTTTTTTCTCTCTCGCTCTCTCCTTCTGTCTTCCTCTCTTTCTAAAATCAATAGAACCCTAGCTGGTTTGGCTCAGTGGATAGAGCGTCAGCCTGTGGACGGAAGGGTCCCGGGTTCGATTCCACTCAAGGGCACATGCCCTGGTTGGGGGCTGGATCCCCAGTAAGGAGCCTGCGGAGGCAGCCAATCAGTGATTCTCTCTCATCATTGATGTTTCTATCTCTCTCTCCCTCTCTCTTCCTCTCTGAAATAAAAAATATATATATATTTTAAAAAGTAAAATAATAAAATAAAATCAATAGGAACATTTTTTTAAGAAAGTCTAGAATTCAGGCATCTTTTATGTCAAAGCCAGGAAGGAGGAGCCAAGCAAGAGGTGGGTAGGGACCTAGACAGGTAGGCAACTAGGGGATGAAAGGGATCCAAGGAAGAGCGTGAAATTTCTAAATCCCTGTGTTCCCTGTAGGTCTGTAGTCTAGTTCTGGAGACTTGTAAATCTTCGATGCAGAATTATTACTTTGTGCAAATTCCCCCCCCCCCCCCCCCCCCCCCCCCCCCCCCCCCCCCCACCCCCCCCCCCCCGCCGCCCCC
>NW_005369443.1:643468-653086 GCF_000412655.1 Myotis brandtii | reverse complement strand
CAACCTCTGACAAGGGGGCTGCTCAGGCCTCAAGCAGAATTCCTCTAGTTAATTAGCATATTGGAGGCAGGAGCTATTAGCCTGAAGGAGGTGGAAGAAATACAAGCTAGAATTAAGACCGAGAGAGGGAACATTTCATTCTGTTACACAAGGAACTCCTGCAAATATAAATAAGATAAAATCAAGTGACTCAACAGAACACATAGGCAATGGCAATTCACAGAAAAGGAAACCCCCAAAAAGCCAATAAACTTATGAAAAGATGTTCAACTTCATCAAATCGAGGGAAATGCAAATTAAAACCATAATGTGATACTATCTCATTTGCAAAATCAGAAAATAAGTCAGACAATACACTGAGCATTGATGAGTTCATGGGGGAAACAGAGCATCGATTCCACGCTGGTTTTCCGATCCTCACAGCCACCCAAGGTAAGAAACGTGTTGGACAAAGCCACCCATTACAAGCATGTGAAACTGACGCAGGTATTTAATAAAACAATAATTACCCTTCCAACTTGCAATGCAATTTTTTATTTCCTATTCATTCTATTTCACAACTGACTGAATTGTTTTCACTACCCCCTAATGCGTTACAAACTCCAGTCTAAGAAGCACTCCTTAGAGAAACATCCACTTGCAAACAAACAAACAAAAAAATGTGCAAGGCTATTTACGGCAGCGTTTTTTCCCATCAATAGGGAAATGGATAAATGAACTAGGTGTAATCGCTGAACGGATGACTAAACAGTGGTTAAAATGAATGAGATCTATACCCATCAGAGTGGAAAGATCTCAAAAACAGTGTTAAGTGAAAAAGGAAATAACAGCCATAAAATGATAGAATGTACATAACTTTTTCCAAACCCATTGAGCAATAGTGTATGTTGTTTGGACACATATGTAGGGAAAATCTAAGAACAAGACCCAGAAGGTCCTCACCCATTCATGCTGGTAGCTGGTTCCCAGGGGCAGCAGATGGGGAAGGGGGAAGTCCGTGGGAATGTCAGCTTCATCTGTAACGATTTATTCTCCTTTCAAATAATTTAAAGCAATAATGGCAGAGTGCTAGCATTTGTTTACTTAGGGTGGTAGATAACCTGAATGTTCAGAACAAGTCAGTCAAGCAAAGATCTGAAGGAAGAGTGATCTAGGCCCAAAAATAGCCGTGCAAGGGCCCTGAGGTAACTGTGGAAACCTTGCCTGTTTCAGGGACAGGAGAGGCCTGGTGAGGGAGAGGGGAGGAGACAGGTTAGGGGTGAGGTTCAAAAGGAATTTGGATTTCCGGTTTTACGCAGGGAAGTAAGTTCATCAAATTTATACTGTAAAAACATCATTCCGGTTGGGCTTTTTTTTTTTTTTTAAACTATTGAACAGAGTGATAAACAAATACATTGCAGGGGAGGGGAGGTTATTGTACTAATCTCTTCTGTTCTGCGTCTTTGAAATTTTCCCATAACAGAAAGGGTAAGAGAGCAGACGGGCAGAGGTGGAGGAAAGAGGTCAGAGAATGTGCTGATGGGCAGAACATGGGACAGGAGAAAACTGGCTTGGGCTGAGCTCCTAGGAACATAGAAGTTTGGGGGCTCTGCAGAAACAGGGGGCGAGGAGGCGCGGGCTTGGGAGTGTGGAGAAAGGGAGCTGGGTGTGGGCACCTTGCCAGCCAGAGGCCAGTGGCCTCCAAGGGGAGACGGGAGGTACACAAGTCCAGAGTTCAGGGGAGAGGCAGGGCTGAGCGCCACCTTTGGGAATGACTGGCATACGAATACTAGTTAAAAGCACAGGACCAGATGAGATCACCTAGCAAGTGGGTGTAGATAGAGAAGAAAGGGGGGCCCAGGACTGAGCCCCTACCTTGAGGATCTCCTACCTCGAGGGGGAGGACGAGACTGCAAAGCAAACAGAAGGAGCAGCTTCTGGGATGGGAGGGGAGCAGAAGGAAAGGAAGTTGCTCTCTCATCCCCCCAAACCCCACCATCTGCCTGTCAACCACAAGGCAGCCCCTCCATGGCAGCCCTCGAACCAAACCCCAGCCTGGGAACCACACTCCTCGTGGCCCGGGTCCTGCACACATCAGCAGCCACACCTGCGTATCAAACCCAGACACAGCGTAGGCGAACACATTCACACACACCCAGGAGCCAGCGCCGTGTCTGGCACCAACAGCCATTCATTCCCTTCTCCCTCCTTGCTGAAGGCCGCCTTCCCTGCCCACATGGAGCCAGGAAGTGCCAGACCATACTTTCCCAGCATCTGGGGCTTCTGGAAAAATACTCACCACCACTACCTCCACCACCACCCAAAGACAAAGAGAGAGACCAGGAGACAAGGCCCTGGTCTGCCTTGGGGCTTTGCATGTGAGGACACACGAATGCCTGAGCTGCTGCCACCCTCTTGTGACCAGAAGTTGCCCAGAGAGCAAACCCAGCGTGGCAGACAAGAGAATGGAGCTTGGGTCCAGGTGAAATCAGTGGGCCACTGGGCCCACCTGCGTACTGCTGACCGCTGGACTTCTTGTAAGAAAAAGTAGCAAACCCTAGTATTTAAATGACCTTAAGGTGGGTTGTTGACACTTGCATTCAGATTCATCCTCACACATGCACACACACGCCCCTCACAGCCTGGCCCCCGGGACTCTTGCTGTCCCCCAGGACTCGTGCCCACCAGCATCACCATGTCTTAGCCTGACAGGCCCTCATCCTCATCGTCTCCTCAGCCACCCACGGCCACTGGCCTTTGGCTTGTGCATCTGTGAGACTGGAACATGAACTGCTGCTTTTACCACCTCTCCTCACCCCCAAGCTATTTTGTTACGGAAGAAATACAAGCTAGAATTAAGACCGAGAGAGGGAACATTTCATTCTGTTACACAAGGAACTCCTGCAAATATAAATAAGATAAAATCAAGTGACTCAACAGAACACATAGGCAATGGCAATTCACAGAAAAGGAAACCCCCAAAAAGCCAATAAACTTATGAAAAGATGTTCAACTTCATCAAATCGAGGGAAATGCAAATTAAAACCATAATGTGATACTATCTCATTTGCAAAATCAGAAAATAAGTCAGACAATACACTGAGCATTGATGAGTTCATGGGGGAAACAGAGCATCGATTCCACGCTGGTTTTCCGATCCTCACAGCCACCCAAGGTAAGAAACGTGTTGGACAAAGCCACCCATTACAAGCATGTGAAACTGACGCAGGTATTTAATAAAACAATAATTACCCTTCCAACTTGCAATGCAATTTTTTATTTCCTATTCATTCTATTTCACAACTGACTGAATTGTTTTCACTACCCCCTAATGCGTTACAAACTCCAGTCTAAGAAGCACTCCTTAGAGAAACATCCACTTGCAAACAAACAAACAAAAAAATGTGCAAGGCTATTTACGGCAGCGTTTTTTCCCATCAATAGGGAAATGGATAAATGAACTAGGTGTAATCGCTGAACGGATGACTAAACAGTGGTTAAAATGAATGAGATCTATACCCATCAGAGTGGAAAGATCTCAAAAACAGTGTTAAGTGAAAAAGGAAATAACAGCCATAAAATGATAGAATGTACATAACTTTTTCCAAACCCATTGAGCAATAGTGTATGTTGTTTGGACACATATGTAGGGAAAATCTAAGAACAAGACCCAGAAGGTCCTCACCCATTCATGCTGGTAGCTGGTTCCCAGGGGCAGCAGATGGGGAAGGGGGAAGTCCGTGGGAATGTCAGCTTCATCTGTAACGATTTATTCTCCTTTCAAATAATTTAAAGCAATAATGGCAGAGTGCTAGCATTTGTTTACTTAGGGTGGTAGATAACCTGAATGTTCAGAACAAGTCAGTCAAGCAAAGATCTGAAGGAAGAGTGATCTAGGCCCAAAAATAGCCGTGCAAGGGCCCTGAGGTAACTGTGGAAACCTTGCCTGTTTCAGGGACAGGAGAGGCCTGGTGAGGGAGAGGGGAGGAGACAGGTTAGGGGTGAGGTTCAAAAGGAATTTGGATTTCCGGTTTTACGCAGGGAAGTAAGTTCATCAAATTTATACTGTAAAAACATCATTCCGGTTGGGCTTTTTTTTTTTTTTTTTAAACTATTGAACAGAGTGATAAACAAATACATTGCAGGGGAGGGGAGGTTATTGTACTAATCTCTTCTGTTCTGCGTCTTTGAAATTTTCCCATAACAGAAAGGGTAAGAGAGCAGACGGGCAGAGGTGGAGGAAAGAGGTCAGAGAATGTGCTGATGGGCAGAACATGGGACAGGAGAAAACTGGCTTGGGCTGAGCTCCTAGGAACATAGAAGTTTGGGGGCTCTGCAGAAACAGGGGACGAGGAGGCGCAGGCTTGGGAGTGTGGAGAAAGGGAGCTGGGTGTGGGCACCTTGCCAGCCAGAGGCCAGTGGCCTCCAAGGGGAGACGGGAGGTACACAAGTCCAGAGTTCAGGGGAGAGGCAGGGCTGAGCGCCACCTTTGGGAATGACTGGCATACGAATACTAGTTAAAAGCACAGGACCAGATGAGATCACCTAGCAAGTGGGTGTAGATAGAGAAGAAAGGGGGGCCCAGGACTGAGCCCCTACCTTGAGGATCTCCTACCTCGAGGGGGAGGACGAGACTGCAAAGCAAACAGAAGGAGCAGCTTCTGGGATGGGAGGGGAGCAGAAGGAAAGGAAGTTGCTCTCTCATCCCCCCAAACCCCACCATCTGCCTGTCAACCACAAGGCAGCCCCTCCATGGCAGCCCTCGAACCAAACCCCAGCCTGGGAACCACACTCCTCGTGGCCCGGGTCCTGCACACATCAGCAGCCACACCTGCGTATCAAACCCAGACACAGCGTAGGCGAACACATTCACACACACCCAGGAGCCAGCGCCGTGTCTGGCACCAACAGCCATTCATTCCCTTCTCCCTCCTTGCTGAAGGCCGCCTTCCCTGCCCACATGGAGCCAGGAAGTGCCAGACCATACTTTCCCAGCATCTGGGGCTTCTGGAAAAATACTCACCACCACTACCTCCACCACCACCCAAAGACAAAGAGAGAGACCAGGAGACAAGGCCCTGGTCTGCCTTGGGGCTTTGCATGTGAGGACACACAAATGCCTGAGCTGCTGCCACCCTCTTGTGACCAGAAGTTGCCCAGAGAGCAAACCCAGCGTGGCAGACAAGAGAATGGAGCTTGGGTCCAGGTGAAATCAGTGGGCCACTGGGCCCACCTGCGTACTGCTGACCGCTGGACTTCTTGTAAGAAAAAGTAGCAAACCCTAGTATTTAAATGACCTTAAGGTGGGTTGTTGACACTTGCATTCAGATTCATCCTCACACATGCACACACACGCCCCTCACAGCCTGGCCCCCGGGACTCTTGCTGTCCCCCAGGACTCGTGCCCACCAGCATCACCATGTCTTAGCCTGACAGGCCCTCATCCTCATCGTCTCCTCAGCCACCCACGGCCACTGGCCTTTGGCTTGTGCATCTGTGAGACTGGACAATAGTTTTGAAACATGAACTGCTGCTTTTACCACCTCTCCTCACCCCCAAGCTATTTTGTTACCCAGCCCTTCTCCCCATGGTGGTGGCAGCTTGACCGGGTGTATCCACTGCCTCAGGAGAGCAGCATTTTCGGCAAATGACAGAAAACACTGTTGGGTTCCAAAAGCTCAGGACCTGAGGGGAAGGAGGATTAGAGGAAACAAAAACACTTCGTGAGTCAGAGCAAAGCTTCCTGCCCCAAGGCTGGAGCAGGTTCCTGGACTCCGGAGGGAGGGAAATAAATGGAGGGGGCTGTGTGGAGAGAGAAGTCAAGGGGGGCCCAGGGTCCACCCACAGACAGAGTAGAGCAACATCCAGAGACCACCAGCCCTCACCAGTGTCCCTCATGGCAAGTCTCATCTGCCACCAGGGCCCGGGAGCCATCTTTGTAGGAGCCGTGTTGGTGCCCACAAACTGTGCAGCTCCCATTAGTGAGCGGGACACCACTGAGGGACTCAGAGGTCAGACATGCAGGCATCCCCAGGACCTCCACCAAGCCTTCCCTGGAGCAACCCAAGCCACCCTCTGATGGTCCAACAGGATTGCCTTTCCTGGGGCCATCCACCTTAGCTCCTCACTACCCCGTCTCCATGGCACCCACAGGCTCCCCGCCCCCAAACAAAGGAGTGGTCCTGGACCGACTAGTCAGGGGTGTTGGCTTAGAAAGAAAGCCGACACGTGGATACTGAGGAGATAGTGAACAGAGCCTGAACAGAAGAACACACCTCCCCCGGGTTAGAGTCGGGCTGCTTCTGACTCATCTCTGTGACTCCAGTGCCCAACCCAGCGCTTATAAAACAGGAGATACACAGTAAATATTTATTGGCCTAAATCAGTGGTCGGCAAACTCATTAGTCAACAGAGCCAAATATCAACAGTACTTCTTCAAAATAGACTTGCCCAGGCCGAA
The DNA here is from genome assembly GCF_000412655.1 of Myotis brandtii. Taxonomy (NCBI): domain Eukaryota; kingdom Metazoa; phylum Chordata; class Mammalia; order Chiroptera; family Vespertilionidae; genus Myotis; species Myotis brandtii. The sequence continues at coordinate 646,647 of NW_005369443.1, read as the reverse complement.
AACCGACTTCTGCGCATAGTCCGCGAAGTTTCAATCGCACTATATGTGCGCGCCCGCACGTGGTATTTTGTGGAAGAGCCACACTCAAGGGGCCACAGAGCCGCATGTGGCTCGCGAGCCGCAGTTTGCCGACCAGGGGCCTAAATGAACTGTGAGGCTGCGGAGCTGGGACCCATACAGTCAGCTGGCTGAGCCAGCCTCCATCCCAGTCTCCCACTCCCCACTCAGTGAGGACTCAGAAGTGGCCATGTGACCCATTTTGGCCAATAGGATAAAACACAAGTCATGGCGTGGGGTTTCCAATAAGCTTTTGTGATGACGCATAGACTCAGCTGGCCTAGCTTTTTGTCCTTTCCCCTTAGTCCTGTCTGGAGGTGTAGCAGCCAAGCCAAGGTGACAGCGGTGAGAACAAAGGCCTCCATGCAAAAGGTGGCAGAGACGAAATGACAAAAGCCCGGGTCCCTGATGGCACAACTGAACCCCAGACCCTGCTGTCCAGTCTCCGCTCCCTTTTTCAGAACAGCAAATCTCTAAGTCACTGCCATGCGGGTGTCCTTTTCTTTGCAGCTGAACACAGAAGAGTCACACATATTCAGCACACACCTTTGGACTAAGACAGATTTTGACTTAGATCCACTCCCCCAAAACTGCTCTTACCAAAGTCACTATATTAACTAAAGGAAATGACAACAGCTATTGTAATAGACAAATCCTTAAATCTCAGTAACTTAGCACAATGAAAGTTTATTTCTTGTTCATGTTGTTAACCTAAAAAATAAAGGTTAGGCAACAAGCAATTATTTGACATCCGAAAGATAGCTATGCAAGAAGCTGTCGACCTAAAAATGTCCAAACACGTAGAGAATTTTTATAAGGACCTACTTGAGCAAAACTGACAGCATAGGCCAGGAAGCAAGATCTCAAATGCCTCCCAAAATGGCAGCTTGCAGTTTCTTATATGCATTTGATATTAAGGATGGAACATAAGGAAGATTATAGGAGGGTGGGAAAAAGCAAGATGGGGATGGAATCACAGGATAGTTAATGAGATTATGTGTTTGCTTGAGGTGGTCCCCTTTAGAAGGAGGGTCCCGATGTCAAAGGATGGCCACATATTAAGAGCCTCTGAAAGGGGGCATTTTAAAGGCATGTTAACTTGCTTACATACACAGAGACAATGGACAGGGCTTGCTTAAGGCAAAGATAAGCCTTTTACTAAAGAAGTTATGCCTGGGATGTGACTATGCACCATGACCTGCACAGTTAGGAATTTATGCTCATAACACCCAGTTACATTCCATAGAACCTATGGTACATTCCATAGAACCCTTTTTTTTTCATCCACAGAGCTGTTGTACACTGATTTAGGCAGAAACTCATATAGTATCCAATTAGGAGGTGAAAGCAAGAGGTATTTATGAGAAAGGAGAGGGGGATAACTACATGAACCAAAGGAAGGAATTTCTACAGGTGCAAATAAGCTAACATAGTGATGCTAATTCTAAGAAGGTCTTTAATTTTCACTCGAGTAGTCATAATGTCTGCTTTTTTTTAATTAGCTTTACAAACAGTTGTTTGAATGCAATGCCGCTTTAAGCCCAGTCCAAAGGTTATTTTGCCTACTTTTAATATACCAAAGGTTTTAGTAGTAAGACCTTCAAGGCAGTTACTCTGGGATGGTAGCTCCAACGTCAAAAAGTAATTCTGCTTGTATTATTTTTCACAGTTACAGCCCAATGCAGATTGATGGAGAGGGCACTGCTCCACACAGACTCCTTCATCCTGTAGCCCGACTGTCCTCTGGGTGCTTGGGCCCACTTCGTAGAGAATCAGATAGTAGCTGTTTTTTATTGTCCAGGTCTAGAAATGGAATACGTCAACCCCTGTTAAAGAACGTAATTAAGCCAAGTAAATTGAAGATCTAATTGGCTTTATTAAGTGATTCATGAATGGAGCAGCATCCCATCCATCAACTAGAAGGGCACTTGGATGAGTTGTACAAAAGGAAAGAGGTTTTTTTGTTTGTTTGTTTTTTTCCAAGTTCACATGAGCTGGGTATTGTAATGATGTCATAACAAGGTTTTGTTACTGGCAATGGACCAGGCCTGGAGCAGGTCTGCCTTGAGCCAGCCTATAGTGTGTGGGTTCTTAACTTCATGCAGGAAAGATTTCATAACACAAGTCCAGGTGATTTTGAGTACGTTTATTAAAGCTGGGGACAGTGACACAAGGAAAGGCTTGGGATAGAAGGAGCTACAGGAGAGAGACGAGGCAGGGCTGCTCTGGCTGTCAGAAATGTGGCGGGAAAGGAGTGAGCCAAGGCTGCTTTAGCTCACTGGAGAGTCAGAGAGAAGGGGGCCTTGGGAACAGGTTCAAGGGTTTAGCCCGGGAGGAGCTGCTGCTGCTGCCCACTACTCCCCTGGTTGCAAGTTGCATGGGGTCCCTTCGAGTTTAGGAGTTGAATGCCCGTGAGGAATAGGAAAGGAGTGGGTGGGCTCCCAGGAGGGAGTTTGCTCTGGCTCCTTGCCTGAATGGTTTTAAAGGCTGAGAGGTCAGGGGGGGTGTTCGGGGAGGATCTCAATAGAATATTCATCAGCGTTTCCAAGTGTGCCCTTTCAGGGCCTTGGTCTCCCACTAATGGGTCAGCCCGAGGGGTCATTAGCCCTGGCCTGGCCACCTGGTTTTGTTGCTTTTCTGGGCCTGGAGCTGCAATACAACTGAAACCGAGATGTTATCTCTAGGGAGGAAAGATGATGTGTTTAAACTACATGACCAGCCCAGAGATAGGCAAGGTCAGGGGGTCTAAACCACATGATCAGTGATATGCCAGGGGAGTAATGGCCACCCTGGGGGCGAGGTCCGGCACCAGTTTTGCTTGTTGTTAGCTCCCTCTCGCGCCCCTAAGAACTCAGGGGCTCCCACTGCCTAAACGCTCGTGGCTTTCTAGGAAGCACACAGGACGTCGGAGCCGGGAAAGCACCGAGAAGTCCACCCACTCCGCCACCGAGAAAACACCGCAAAGCAGTCTTCCCGGGCTGGAGGCGGGCCAAAACTTTGAGCCCATTGGTTGATGGTGGAGGGGCGGACTGCCAGCGACTTCTTTGATTGGGTAGTTTTTCTTAGAAGAAAGCCAATCGTCGCGGGCGGTGGGGGCGGGGCCAGGCTAGCCACGCAGACCC
>NW_005369443.1:636528-643430 GCF_000412655.1 Myotis brandtii | reverse complement strand
AACCCCCCTCCCCCCCTTCACTCTTCCTACCGCCGGAGAGACCTTTGGCCCTGGAAACCCGCTCCCGGCTGCGGGGGTCGGGGAGGTCCGGGCAGGCCCTCCCTCCCGCCGCTGGAACCCCTTCCCCAGCCCTGAACCCCAGGTGTGCATGCTCTGCTCAGGGTCCCCGCCTGTGCAATGGGAGTGTGCGGCGCCCGGAGAGCCTCTGCTGTGCAAGGCGGGTGGGAGGGGTGGGGGTGGAGATTGAGCTGGACCTCGGGATCCGGAGGCCTTTTCCCAGCAGGAGGATGGCTCAGGAGGAGGGCGGAAGCCTGTCCCAGGTGCGGGCGCGGGTCGGGGCCTCGCACGGCATCACCGACCTGGCCCAGAAGCTGCGCTTCTATGACCGCTGGGCTTCGGACTATGACCAGGTAAACCCGCGGGGTCCTCCGCCTCCCTTGCTCGCCCAGCCTCAGTTTTCCCATCTGTACACCGGGAATAGGTAGCCTTGCATCCCAGGGCGGCTTGTGAGAATGAAGTGAGACCTGGGCGCAACCTTGCAGTCCTGTTCCCTCTTGAACTGCCCCCTTTTCTGCCCACACACCGCAGCCCTGCCCTCCGACCAGCCCCATCACTCCACAGTGGCAGCCCCTGGAGATCAGGGGCCAGGACCTCCCTCCCCACTTCGGGACTGCAGCCCAGGCAGAAGGACTGCCTGCCTGAAGCAGGTGCCATTGAAGGGCCACTATGGACAGAGCACACAGAGCACTGCCTTGGCCAGCAGAACAGGTCTCGGCAGTGGGCTGAGAGGATAGCACCTCATGCCTGTCTCTCACTGCAGTCCCAGCGGGCCTGGCCACCGGAGCATGTACACACACACACACACACACACAGCTTAGCCTGGCTGACTCCTAGACCACCCCACACTGAGGCCCGCAGACACTAGGACACAGGGTGGTAGTCAGCTCAGCACTCTGTCCCCAGGATGTGGCTGCCCTGCAGTACCGTGCCCCCAACCTTGCAGTGGAGTGCCTCACCCAAGCCCTTCCAGGCCCACCCCACGCCGCCCTGATCCTGGATGTGGCCTGTGGCACCGGACTGGTGGCTGCCGAGGTGAGGCCTGCCCAGATCCCCTGCCCTCTTGTAAGCCCCGCACGTGCTCGCATTGCTTGCGACCCTGGCCCCAGTTCACTGGTTCCCAAACACTTGGGCTATATCCACTACAGGCCCACTGCTCTCCTTAAGGTGCAGGGACCCCTCTGGGAGGTGGCAGGTGTGAACTGTGACAGCCCTCCCACCCCAGCTGCAGGCCCGAGGCTTCCTCCAGCTGCATGGAGTGGATGGGAGCTCAGGGATGCTGGAACAGGCCCGGGCCCGCGGCCTCTACCAGCGCCTCAGCCTCTGCACCCTGGGCCAGGAGCCTCTGCCCAGCCCTGAAGGTACTTCCTCCTGTACCCTAACACCCCCAAGGCCCCCTTGACAGGGCCTCTTTCTCTTGCCAAGTTTCCATCCCCCTTGCTGAGCCCTCCATGAGCCCCCTTCTATGCTGAGCCTTCATTCCCCTCTGAGCCTCCCAGTGCCTCACTAAGACCCTCTCTGAGGTCCCGTGAGCCCCTCTCTGAGCTCTCTGTCCCCATGATCTGACCTCGGACCAGAATTGGGCTAACCTGCCATATCCCCCCCGGGATCTGGGTCCTGCAGACACTCCTGGCTGGCCTGGTCGCTCCCCAAACCCACCATGGATACCATCCTCCAAGGTGGTCTGAGGCCACACCAAAGACAAACCACCACACCACATCTGCACACTTCACACAGGGACCTATGACGCAGTGCTGATGGTGGGTGCCCTCAGTGACGGCCAGGTGCCCTGTAGTGCGATACCCGAGCTCCTGCGAGTTACCAAGCCAGGTGAGAAGCAGCCCGACCAACCCCAGACACCTTACCCTCTCCACACCCAAAGACTCAAGCCTCAGAATTCCTGAGGCCAACCAAGTGGCATGGTCTTGCCTAGGGTCACACAGCCTCGCCTAACATCTCAGCCACCAGCTGCTGAATGCTGACCCAGGCAAACAAGCAGGGCAGACAAGTGGCCTCCTTGCTTCTTATTCATTAGGCAACCAGGAATAACCACTCCTCTCTCCGTAGGCATAGTCCCTTCCTAATAGGATTACCATGATGATTGGGTGAAATAATATCTCTAAGGCCTTTGCTTTAGTCTTGGCTTAAAGTCTCAATTCAGTTCCCTCATCTTCCAGCTTCCTCACTAACTCATGGATGACTGTTAGATGAGTCGTTCTTTCCTGGACTCAGTTTCCTCTTCTGTGAAATGGGGCTAATGCTTTGCTATTGTGTGTCTTGCCCTGTGCCTGCCTCTGCTCTGAGGAGAAAGTCTACACCTGCCCTCTGGGCTCCATCACCAACCCACCATGTCCCTGCTTCCCAAACACTTGGGCTACATGCATGGCAGGGCCCAGGGGAGGAAGACCAGGGCTGGGATGGGGGAGTGGCGGCAGTCCACACAGGGACACAGCCTAAGTCAGCGGTTCTCAACCTGTGGGCCGCGACCCCTTTGGCAGTCAAACGACCCTTTCACAGGGGTCGCCTAAGACTATCCTGCATATCAGATATTTACATTACGATTCATAACAGTAGCAACATTACAGTTATGAAGTAGCAACGAAAATAATTTTATGGTTGGGTCACAACATGAGGAACTATATTTAAAGGGCCAGAAGTTTGAGAACCACTGGCCTCAGTGAAGTTACAGGCAGAAAGGAGAGTGGAGTCTGAGGGTCATGAGGCCCTGACGTGACTGCAATCAGGACCAGGAAGCCCCAAAGGTGCCCCTGTCACAGCAAGATTGCATCTCCCTGCAGGGGCGCAGCACAGGCTGTGGCTAAGCCTGGGCAGGTCAGGGCCGGCCTCGGAACCATGGAGGCTGACCGATGTAGGGACATTAGTGGGGTCAGAGAAAGAGGTAGTGACTGGGCTCAGGACAGGAAACTCCCATTGCCTGAACCAGTAAAGACCAGGCCTCATAGCCCAGCCCGTGCTCACCAGACCCCTCAGCTGGCCAGAGCCCTGTCTGCCTGCCCACAGGTCACATGCTCCCCCTTCAGAGTCTTTCCTCTCACAGCCCCTCTCCGCCAGCAAGGCCTGCTTCTCCTCACCCCTTCCTCCAGGAAATCTTTCAGACACCAGTATCTAAGTGTATCTGAGCCTGCACTGGGCATACTGTGGGTGCCCCGAAAAGATTTGAAGGGGCGAAATCACTCATTCATTCAGCCAGTGCTTACTGACTGCACTGGCCTTTCTGAGACAGGGTAACTCATTAACCCCTCTCTGCAAGCGAGAAACTGAGACTCAGGGAGGTGAAGGGACATGTCCAAGGCCATGTGCTTCCTTCCTGTGCATCCAGGCACAGCCATGTCCTCCAGCAGAGGCGCTGGGTGAGTGGTGAGGAGGGAGCCCCCTCTGTCCAGAGAAATAATTCCTAGCATAAAGGATACTTGGGACATAAAGGGTACATGGGAGGCATTCAAGCTGGAGAAGCAGAGGTGATTCCTGAAGGTGGAAATGGTGAGCAGGCACCACAGGCTTGGAGATAGGAAAAGGCTGGCCTGGGGGTAAGCTGGGAGAACTTATGTCCTTGAGGACATGAGCCAGAAGGAAAGGGGACCACTAACCTGGAACTTTGGCTCCTGCCTCTCACCTCCCTTTCCCCCATCCCTCCCCAGGTGGGCTGGTGTGTCTGACCACCAGGACCAACCCCTCCAACCTGCAATACAAGGAGGCCCTGGAGGCCACCCTGGACAAGCTGGAGCAGGCCAGGGAGTGGGAACGCCTGGTAGCCTGGCCTGTGGACCGGTGGGAACTGGCTACCACCAAGCTCGAGGCGGTGCCTGGCACTTCTGACAGCGGTGGCTTCATCTCCGGCATTGTCTACCTCTACCGAAAGCGGCAGGTGGCCCAGGTGGAGGCAGTAAGGCCCAGTGCTCAGCCCCTCACTGGCCTCTGACCTTCCAGGTGACTTCATCCAGGCCTGTCCTCGGGCCTTCGGTACTTCATCTGTAAAATGGGGCCACTGCACCAACCCTGCTTCTCAGGAAAGCTCTGCCCATTAAATGAGTCCCAGAGGGGCAACAGGGATTCTGACTCTGCAGTTCTCTCACCCAGGGAAAGAGTGACATCGTCCCTGTGGAGGACAGAAGTGAGAAGAGACTGGACAGAGAGGGCCCGCACCCCGGTGGTCCCTGAGCCAGACACGACAGGGCCAAAGATGGGGCTTTATGACTCTTCCCAGGCTGATGGGCCCTCTCACCTCTAACTCACCAAACAGGAAACGTGCATGCCTGCCTCTGGGCCTTGGCCAAACACTTTCACATGTCCAGGACTCGGTTACTTTATCTCCAAAGAGATCGGAACTCAGGGTGAGGCTTGGAGGCTGCCCCATGACCAGGGCTGGTAATAATTCCTCCAAGCAGGTGGGAAGGCTTCGTGGGGGAGGAGGCTCCAAGCTGGGCCTTCAGGATGAGCAGGATTCAGAGGGGTGGGGAAAGGAAAAAGAACATTCCAGGCTCAAGGCAGGGAAAGTCTAAGCAAAAGCCCGGAGGAAGCATGAGCAGACCAGCCTGGCTGCCCAGACAAAGTTGGGACAAACAGGGAGAGAACAGGTGGCCCATTCACTAGGTCTGGATGTCCCCATCAGCCCTCCCTCCTAAAGTCCCCAACACTTCACCAGGGTTCTGGGCACACACTTCCCTGTATATGGGCTTCACCCTCTAATAACTGAAGGGCTTGAACAAGGTGATTCCAAAGGTCAGGCCAGTTCCTTTTTTTTTTTTCACGAAACCAGTTTTTTAAGTTCTCAACCAGGCTAGACACAGTGGTCCTACCCCTCGCTGACCCCCTCCACCCCTGCCCTGCCCACCTCCACAGCTGAAATCAGAAACATACAGAGTCTTCCTGTGCACAGGTCCCATTTATTGTAGAAAATAATAGTAATTACCGTGACAAATAGATCTTAAATTACAAAACAGACCACAGAGGAGGCAGGGAAAAGCCCCAGGATGAAGGCCAGAGTGATTCTGTTCCCCCTGCCACCCCCAGGCCAGCCAATGACCTTCGCATTAGCAGATGGAGGTGGCCAGTGTCAAGGGGCCCAGGGTTCTGCTGAAGCCACTGAGGCTACAGGGTGGGTGGGAAGAGGTACGGGCAGCCAGGGCTGCCTCTACAGCCCCCTCCCCCACCACTACCCAAACCAGTTTGTAGCACCTTCACCCCTCCCTTCTAAACCCGTCTGTCAACTCTGCTCCATAGGCAGGTGGGTGGGTGAGGCCCCAGGCATTCTCACGGCCACAGGTTTCCACCGGATGCACTTGGAGGGAGAGGGGATGATCAAAGAACAGTGGCCAACACAGGCATTGGCAGGGCACCCAGGCAGAGATCCCAAGTAGAGTCAGGGCTGAGCTGTCCTGGCCAGCAAGAGCCAGCTCCCCACTCCACTGCCATGCCCGTTTGCTGCCCCCCCCACACCTCCCGCCCCCGTGTCCATATCCATGCAGAGGAAGGTGGCTAGGAAGTCTTTCAGTCCGTCCTTGTAGCGTAGAGGAGGCCTCAGGAAGGCATCTGAGAGGGCCAGAAGGGGCTGAGGGCTGCTGGCCAATGTCCTGTCTCAGTCCCTGCTCGCCCATCCCCCAGCAGCCTGCGGGCCACGGCAGGGCCGTCCTAGGGTTACAAGCTGCGCTGAGCTGAGTCCAGGGAGAAACAAAGTCTGAACAGAGTTGAGCGGTGGCACCTTACACGTAGTTGCTGGCAGGGGCGGAGCGGGCGGCAGAATACTTGGCCGAGTAGGGTTTGTCAGTGCGGGGTGGGCAGTTGCAGCAGAGCAGGGCCCCCCCAAGCATCATCAGGCCGGCAGCCGCCCAGCCCACGTAGAGCGAGGCCCCTATCTCCCGCTTCTGACCAGAGGCCACCAGCGGATTGTAGAAATCTCGGATGATGGTGTTGGCCGTCCAGGACACGGGCACCATCACCAGCAGGCCGGCCAGAATGAACACCACGCCCGCCACAATCATGATCTTGGCTTTGGTGCTCTCGTCCTCCACGCAGTTGGTGCACTTGCCACCCACCACAGACAGCAGCACGCCCATCACAGCCACGACGATGCAGATGACGATGAGGGCGCGGGCGGCCTGCAGGTCCTGCGGCAGCGCCAGCATGGAGTCGTACACCTTGCACTGCATCTGGCCGGTGCTCTGCACCACACAGTTCATCCACAGGCCCTCCCAGATGGTCTGCGATGTGACGATGTTGCTGCCGATGAAGGCCGTGACCCGCCACATGGGCAGCGCGCAGCTCAGGATGGCGCCCAGCCAGCCCAGCACGGCCAGCGCGATGCCCATCACCTGTAGCCCCATGGAGGCCATCGTTCCGCGTCTGCTGGGGTCTAGGACCTCAAAGTCTTTGGGGGTCTGGCCCTGGGCGCTGTAGAAATCCAAGTGCTGGGGATGGTCACTCAGTGTCCACAGGGAGGCCTTTCACTGTGAGTCCAAGGCGAAGGCAAAGGCGAAGAAGGCAGTCGGAGCAGCTGTGAAGGTCTCTCCCAAGAGTCAGAAGCCAGCTCAGTGAGTGTGACCAGACAGACCAGTTCCTTCCAGCCGACAGCTGCTACTCGCACTAGTGCTCTAGTGAGCGTGGGGCGGTTATATGGCTCCCTGGAGGGGCGGGGACAGAGGGAGGGGTTTCAGTCCCCGGGGCCTTTCCCTGACCAGTTTCTCTGGATTCCTGAGCCCAGGCCAACAAAGGTGCTTTACCTCCCCAGCCCTGGGCCCCTGAGTCACAATCTCATAGGAAACTGCCCTCTCCCCCTGCACCCGGGCCCATGCTGAGGTCACACACTGAGTCATAGCTCCCCGGCACCT
>NW_005369443.1:613239-636487 GCF_000412655.1 Myotis brandtii | reverse complement strand
GGGCGGGGGGGGGACATGATCAGGACCTGAAAACAACCAGGGTTACCACACCCCGGGCTCCCTCATTCCAGGCTTGGTTGATTGGACTGGGGGGAGGGGGGTGACCCTCAGGAAGGATGAAGGTGAGAAGGAAGTCCTAGGAAAGTGACTGTTGTTGCATCCTTATCACCTGCATTGCTGGCCTGATCACTACTCATTGACCATGCAGTTGCCTCACCATAGTCTCCACATTGACCTAATGAGGTCAGCTTGGGGGAATGAGGAGTTGGGGGCCAGGACCCCGGGGTCCATCACCCACCCTCCCCGTCTCTCACCGTCACCACTGGCTGCCCTGCCAGGTTTGGGGGCCTTGGAAGTGATGCCATTTTGGCCAAAGAGAGAAGGAAGCCTCCTCCCCCTCCCTCCCCCCCACGTGGAAATTTCAGCCAGTGGGCTTCATTCCTGCCAGGCTGACCTGCTTGGCCAGAACTGGGTAGAGGAAGTCACCAAGAGCAAGCCATGGGCCAGACCCCGGGGACATCAGCCCAGCAAATGGGTGTTGACTCTGTGAAGACACACACAGGGGTCCTGGATGGAAGCAAAGTCCCGTGAGACTTCAAAGGAAGAGAAAACTCGGACCAGGGTAGAGGTGGGGTTCTGAGGAGGAGGCCTGACAGGGAAGGGGTGCTGATTTCTTGGGTTATATGCGGAGGGCACTGATGACAGAAATCGTCGTGAATGGGTCCCCCTGGAGGCGGCAGAACTGGGTGGAGGAGGACATCCGGGGAGAGAGAACGTCAAGAGCAAAGGTACCCCAAGGGAGGAAAATATTCTGGGAACGAGGAATCCAGTCTGACAGAGACTGGGGGTGTGGGGGAAGGGCTCGAGTGAAAGGGCCAGAAATCTCTGCTTTCCAAGCCCCAGGGCTGTACACAGAAGCACAGGATGAGCAAGGGCACTGGGTGCCGGTTGGAGGATTCCACACACCTTTTAGGAAGGTGTCTCTGGGAACAGGGTGGAGGTAAAGCAGGGCAGGGGATCCAGGATCGGGAAGGACCCGGTTCCAGGCAGGGGGCTGAAGGGACCTAGAGGAAGGAGCGCCGTAGGTGTGAGAGTGGCTGAGGTTCCTCCCAGCTGGATGGAGGGAACGCTTGATCTACATGGCCACTGCATGTTCCTCTTCTCCAGCTTGCGGAGGGGGTGTGGAGAAGGACGCCTGGGGGCCAGGGCTCTGCTATGTCCCTGAGCGCCCGGCATTGTCCAGCATCTTGCATGGCACCCTGGGGTGACTGATTCTGGTGAGACGGGAGGGCCTGGAGCTTCCTGCCGGAGAACCGTTAAGCATGCGTGATTTGGGTTGAAGCCATCTGTGAGCCCTCCGCACACGGGAGGCACTTGAGACACCTGATGAAGCACAAGGCTGGCTGGGACAATCTAGCATAATGAGGGCGTTGAGGTCTTGTGTTGTGTCTCCCCTCTGAGGCTGGGGGCTCCTGGAGGACAAGAGCAATAACTTACTCAACCTCAGAGCTCCCACAGGCGTTGACTCATAGTAGGTGCTCAATTAATGCTCCAGGTGCTCAATAATGCAGGAGTCATTCTCCATATTCCCAGCGCCTTTCCCCACTCCCCACCCCCACCCCCCAACACACACACACCAGAACACACACCAACACAATCAGATGGTTTCTACCTGGACCACGCCTCCCAGGGTTTACCTTACAAGGCTCTGAGGAACAGTACACACCGGGGCATGTGAGCTGAGCACAGAGATAACTATCCTTCAAAACTGACAATGAGTGCTTTCCGCAATGACTTCATCACAGCCTTCCCGTCCGTAGGCAGAGCAGGGGATCTTCCTGCCGTTGCACAGATGGGTAAGCTGAGCGGGCAAGGGCTCGCCCAGGATGTGGTGGGCACCGTACCCAGGTGTTCCTTATCTGGTGTCCCAGCCCTTCAGCACGCTTTCTGATTACAGAAGGGAGTTGGCCAGATGGCCAGAACATCCTCCCCCATCTCGCACTTCCTGCTGCTGTTCTCTTGGGACACGGCCAACTGACACTTGGAAAAGCGGGCGTGGGGGAGGGGAAGCATGCAGGCCCCATAGCTTTTCACCTGTGGCCCAACAGAAGTGACTAAGAAGCTGTCCTTCCCGGCTCGGCCAAGCACAGCAGGTGTGGGGGAGGGATAGAGGCCAGGGGAGCGCAGGTGCAGAAGGAGTAAGGCAAAGGGCAGGCCCGGGCCAGGGGAAGTCTGTGGGGAGCTCAGGTGTAGAGGTGCAGGAGGGAGTCCTGGGGGGAGCCGTGAGCAGCTCTGCACATGAGTGGAGCTGGAGAGACGATTGTTGAAGGCAAAGGGCAGGCCCGGGCCAGGGGAAGTCTGTGGGAGCTCAGGTGTAGAGGTGTAGGAGGGAGGCCTGGGGGGAGCCGTGAGCAGCTCCGCACATGAGTGGAGCTGGAGAGACGATTGTTGGTGCTTGATTTATTACAGGAGACACACTGGCTGGGGCCCACTCACCTGCTGCAGGAAAAATACCAGCCAAGCCAAGACGTTTTACCTACCCTCACTCTGGCTCCCTGAGCCTGGCCTCCAACAGCTCAGACAACCTTTTCCTTTATAATGTGTCTGCCATCCACCACCTTTGCTCTGGAGCAGAGGGGGCAGGCTTAGCACTATTTCTTTTTCTTTCTGCCAGCATACACTGTAGAGTCTTATGCCAATAGAACCGTGTCATACACGCTGGTTTTTATCCAGGGCAGCTCTCTCTCTCCCACAGACCGGTGCACCCTCCCTGCCCACCCCATAGCCATCTTGCCAGCCCTGTGATCTCGGAGAAGACAGAGCCACTTCTAAGCCTCAGTTTCCCGCCCTCCCTATCCGAGGCAGATGTGAAATGAGATGAGGATGTGAAAATGCCTTGTGAGCTGAAAAAGTTTTAGCACCATGAGGAGGAAGGAGCCCAATTTGAGTCACTCCCCTCGCTCTGGTCCTGCTCACACCTGGTGAGAGCTCACTCCTTGCCTCCCTGCACTCAGCTCCTTGGGTGTCCCTAGCGAAGGTGCAAATAAATCCCCCCATCCAGCCCTGAGCCCAGAGCCAGTGCTGGGCCCGCCAGCCCGCCCCAGGGTAGCCAGAGGCTCCCTGAGCCTGGCCTTGAGGTAGAGGGAGAGGGAGCAGGGAGCAGGGAGCAGGGAGCAGGGAGCAGGGTGGGTGGGAAGGAAGTCTCCTGTCTGGGGCCTGGGATGGACCCCTCTGAGACGTAGGGGAGTGACCGAGTAGATTCAGGTCTCCAGAACTTTATGCTTTATCTTCTGGGAATGGAAGACTAAGACCAGGGGAGCCAGTGCCAACTTAAAGTTATTCCTCCCCGCCAGATGTAATGTTTTGATCCTTATAATATCCGAAGGAAATAAATATTACAAATGTGTTTAAGGATATAATAAATACCTTTTAAAATTTTCATTGATTTTTAGAGAGAGAGGAAGGGAGAGACGGAGAGAGAAACATTGATTTCTTGTTCCACTTATTTATGCATTCACTTGTTGATTCTTCTTTTTTTATATATATATTTTATTGATTTTTTACAGAGAGGAAGGGAGAGAGATAGAGAGTTAGAAACATCAATGAGAGAGAAACATCGATCAGCTGCCTCCTGCACACCCCCTACTGGGGATGTGCCCACAACCCAGGTACATGCCCTTGACCAGAATCGAACCCGGGACCTTTCAGTTCACAGGCCGACGCTCTATCCACTGAGCCAAACCGGTTTTGGCCATTTGTTGATTCTTGTATGTGCCCTGACCGGGGATTGAACTCGAAACCTTGGTGCATAGGAATAATGCTCTAACCAACTGAGCTACCAGCCAGGGTGCCATCTTTATAAAATTGGAGAGGAAAAAAAGGGCGCAGTCTCACTCTCAGCTGGAAGTTGGTCCAGAACTATTTATTTTGGCAGAAGTTCACTAACTTCTCAGGCCACAGACACAAGTTAAAATCCTGTTCTTTTTTAACCAGCGACCAGGCCATGATGTTAGAAAAATGTTTTAATTTCAGTAAATAATTTGCAAGGGGTTGTCCTAATCGTCTGTGAGTGTAAAGAATGTGTCACCAGTCACTTTAGAGCCATCTCCCTGAATTATTCCGAAGGAGGATCTCCTGGAATCTCATAGCAAACAGGCAGACAGTTTTATTGTTTCAGACCCGGCCGGTATGGACTGGCCGCCTCCTGCCTGGCTCTGGAAGCGATGGGCCCGGGGCTGGGACTTTCAGAATCTACAGGAGGATGTGGTGACTCCTTTGTGGCTCTCATCTGAAATAACCCCAGTCCTCCCTGGATGGAGTCCCAGCTCTGCCACTTCCAATTAGGTGACATTGGGCAATAGAATTAAACTCTCTCAACAATTTCCCCATCTGGGTAAGGAAGATGACACCTCCCTTCCAGGCACTGGGAAGCTCCGTTCAGACCTCAGGAGCTGGGCCCTCGGGGCCCACTGAGATTCCTCTGGCCTCCTTGACAAGGGGTCCAGCGGGCCCAGCACAGGCTCTAGAAAGCCAGGGCCCTGGGCTCAGAAGTGGAGGTCCGGTCCTAGGCTAAGCAACTAGCCCCCGGGGCCTCAGCCAGCAGCCATCCTCTCACTTGGCCCCAGACTGGGTCATGGCAGACCTGATTACACAGGAGGCCTGGCTGCCCAGCTGGCCAGACTGGCTGAGCCGGTGCTGCCCCCAAGCTGTGCCCCACGTGGGCTGAGGCAGAAGGTGGAGGTGGGGTGGCCACAGCTGGGGAGTCTCCAAGGAACAGAAGCAAGGCCACACTACTGCCTGCTGGCTGGAGTCCCACAGTCCAGGCGGACAGGGACCTCTGGGGACAGGAGATGGGTTCAGAGAGAGGGAACAGCTGAGTGAGGGGTTGGGAGCTCAGTGAATGGGCTTTGAGAGGGTCTCAGACAGGTGAAAGGGGAGGAGACTGAAAGAGAGGATGGGACTGAGTGCATCCGATTTCAGCTTCTGTCTGGTGGTTGCAAAAGCCCGATATTCATTCATGACCTTGGTTTTCCTCGCCATCCCACCCAGCTGCCCAGCCCTTCCCAGGCCACTCCTAGTTCTCAGAGAGGTCCATCCCGGGCCCCGGACATGAGACCTCCTTCCCACCCACCCCGCTCCCTGCTTCCTGCCCCTCACTCCAGGGCAGTCCTCTTCTCTGATGGTTGTGTCTTCAACTTTCCTGGAAGGAGAGGCCCTGAAGGCCAGGAGGTCCCTGAGGTCCTTCCAATCTGATGGCAATAGGCAATTCTGCCCAGCCTCACCCTCCCCAGCTAGGGAAGCATCCTTTCACCCTCTCCCAGTTGGTTAGCACACATTTTTAGAGCACCTGCTATGGGCCAGGCACTTGGCTAGGTGCCTTAGTATTAAAAGGAATCGTTTGATCTTACTACAAAACCATGTAGGGCTTTATCATTCCCATTTTAGAGATGGGAAAACTAAGGCTCTGCTTGCTGATGTGACATTCCAGGGCCACCAGAATAATGACAAAAAAAGGAAAGCCCCTAACGCTGGGGCTTTCCTCTACACCCACGCTCTCATTCATTACTCTCCATTTGTTTCTTCTTTTATTCCTTCACAAAGGATGTAGTAAGGACCTGCACTGGGCCAGGCCCAGGGCTGGGCATGGAGCTCAGCAGGGAATTAGGCTGATGCCTGCCCTCGAGCCCCCACTTCACCATCTACTAGTAAATAGACAATTCCTGACACCAGAGAAGCCAGCTCTGTGTGAACTCTGGAGAGGAAACAGCTCCACCTGAGGCCCAGGCAGGCTTCCTGGAGGAGGTGGCAGGGGAAGAGGAGACCTGAAGGGTAAGTAAAAGCTTAGAAGCTTACGAAGAAAGAGTTCTCCAAAACGGGAGTGGCAAGGGGCAGAAGGGGCCTCTGAGGGGTCTGGAGCTGGGCAGGCAATGGAGCTGGACTGGAAAGCAAGTTGGGCACATCAGGAAAGGCCTCAAGGGCCCGGCCCAAGAGCTTAGAGGCACAGGGGAGCCATAGACAGGCTTTGAGCAAGGACAGGCCTGGCCAGCTATGACTTGTGGGGCGGTACCTGGACCAGTGTGGGAGGTTGATCGTAGGAGAATTGATAAGAGGGCTGCTCTGCTTTTGGTTGGACGATGGAGCCTCAGAACAGAAGAGGTGGGGCTTCATGGAGGGCTCACCTTGACCCAGGACCCCCAGAGCAGCCAGTAGAGGCCTGGTCTCTAGTGGGCAGAGCCAGGGCGGGGGTGGGGTCACCCCAACCTGCTTCCTCTTTACCCCTCTGGTGATAGCCTCAGAGGATCCTGGAACCCAGACCCTTTTCCTTCAAGAAGCCTGGGCAGGGCATACACCTGATGACGACAGGTTTCAGAGAAGCTGTCTGCCTCCATGACACACCAAGAGGGAGAGAGAAACCAGCAGCTGATCAGGGGACTCCCAGGCAGGCAGCCAGTGAGTCAGTGGTGACAGGCCAGGGGCAAACCCCAGAAGTCTAGGGATCATCAGTGCCCCGGCCCCAGGTGACTCAGAGATTTTATTACCCCTGGCTCCCAGTGCAGAGGCCCCCAGCCTGGCCTTCCAGGCCTCCCACCTCCCTCCTGCCCCATGTCTCCCCACATGGATGGGTGGACACCACCCACGCTCATTCCTGACACACACAGATCCTGACCCCTTGCCTTCTTGGGGCCCAAAAGTCCAGCTGCCAGATTTTTGCCTTCATGCCAGATGCACCCACTGACCCAGCCTGGCCAGCAGCCCTCATTGCTGACTTACAGCTCTGGATCAGACTGGTCCCAAGGAGGGGCACACCCCACTCCTACCTGTCCCATCAGCTGGGGAGCAGAAGGCGGGGCCAGGCCTGGAGCAGCCACATTTGTTCAGACCTAACCACAAAGTGACTCAGTTTGTGGTTAGGTTTGAACTTTTTTTAGTTTTAATGTTCTCTTTATAGCAGGGCTTAACCTACCGGTTTAAACTTTTGACATGTGCCTGAGGACTCACCCCCAGCACTCAATCACACCCTCACCCCCTCCCTCACTTTGCACACTCCCTGCTTCTCTCTCCAACTGGGCTGTGGAAACTGAAGATGCTAGGGGCTGGCCAGCTGCCACAGGCTTGGTGTCACTACCCCTCAGCATCACTCTATAGCTGCCCACCCAGGCCAGGCCTTCCCACCTACAGGCCATATGAAGCTCCCACCACATACCTGAGTGTGCAACAAGGGTTCCATGTGTCTTTTATTTGTTTACTTAAAGTATAGTTGACATACAATATTATAGTAGTTTCAGATGTACAACATCATGATTCAACATTTATATACCTTACGGCGTGGTCACCACATAAGTCATCTGTCACTGTACAAAGTTATTATGTTATTGACATATTGCCTGGGCTGTATACCACATCCCTGTGACTTATTTTATAACCGGAAATCTGTACCTCTTATTCCCTTTTACTGTTTTTACCCAACCCCTCTCCCCTACCACCACCTCTGGCAACCATTAGTTTGTTCTCTGTGTCTATGGGTCTATTTCTATTTTACTTTGTCTATTTGTTTCTTTTGTTTTTTAGATTCCACGTGTAAGTGAAATCATATGGTATTTGTCTTTCTCTGTCTGACTTATTTCAGTTAACTTAATACCATGCAGGTTCATCCATGTTGTTGCAGTTGCAAGATTTTATTCTTTTCTATTGCTGAGTAGTGTTCCACTACATATATATAAATTCGTGCACTGCGGGGGGAGGGGGGTTCCCTCAGCCCAGCCTGCACCCAGCCTGGCCTCCCTCCCTGCCCCCCATTGCCCCTCCACCACCGCTGGTAACCACCACCACCACCCCTCCCCCATCACTGTCCCCTCCCTCTGCCCACTGGCATGGCACTGCCTGCTCGCCGGCCCGACCCCCTGCCAACTGGTTGTTCTGCACTTTGGTCGATTTGCATATTACGCTTTTATTATATAGGATATGTATATCACATTTTCTTCATCAATTCACCCATGGATGGCCTCCCATGTTTTTTTATTTTTATTTTTCAATCAACTCCATTCCGGTTCTTCGCCCTCTCAGCAGGCTGACAGGACTCTCAACCTCAGCCCTTCCTGGAGCTCCTTCTCTGGCGAGGGATATTAACTGAAGCAAATGTGCCATGCTGACATAGGGTGTGAATAGTAGGAAAACTGGGTGTGGGTTTATATGAGAACTCCCTGTACTATCTTCTCGATTTTTCTGTAGGTCTAAAATTTTTCTCAAAAATAAAGCCTATTTTTAAAAGGGAAAAAAGGCCCTAGCCGGTTTTGCTCAGTGGACAGAGTGTCGGCCTGCGGACTGAAGGGGCCCTGGTTCAATTCTAGTCAAGGGCACATACCCAGGTTGCGGGCACAAATCTCAGTGGGGAGCGTGCAGGAGGCAGCCTATCCATGGTTCTCTCATCATTAATGTTTCTATCTCTCTCTCCCTTCCTCTCTGAAATCAATAAAATTATATTTAAAAAAAACAACAAGGAAGAAGAAAGAAAGGAAGGAAAAGAAAGAAAGAGAGAAAGAAAGAAAGAAAGAAAGAAAGAAAGAAAGAAAGAAAGAAAAAGAAAGCTGAGTCCAAGCCTCCCCCATCCAGTGAGCCTTCCTGGTTCATGCTTGGGCAGTGAAGGGGCACTGAGTTTGCCAGCAGGACTCAGTACTCAGCCCTGCTCATGTTCCAGAACCTCTGGTGAGAAATGTCCTGTTCTTAGGAAAGGCATGCTGGAGTACTGAGCAGGCCATTGTCACGGTGTATTCATGTCCCTCTCAGAAAAAAAGTATGTGTGCAGGGAGGGAAGAGAGTGTGCGCAAACATGGCAAAATGTTAACAACTGGTGAACCTGGGTGAAGGGTATATAAATGTTCATTGCACTAATCTTGCAACTTTTTTGTAGGTTTTAAATTTTTCAAAGTAAAAAGTTGAGAGAAAAACTAAGAAGGGACCAGTCTGGCCCAGCTGGCGTGGTTCAGTGGTTGAGCCACGACCTATGAACCAGGAGGTCAGCCCGTCCCTGCCAGGGTCCCAGAGCCAGCCAATGGCTGGATCACACTGGTCCTGCCCACCCACTCCGGACAAACACACATACAAGGGCTCTCCTGGCTCCTGTGTCCCCAACCCCATGATCACTGATGTCCCGGTCTCTCTCCAGTGTCTGACTCAGCACCATGTACCTTGGGCTTCCCTGCTGATAGGAAAGTGGCTGCCCCATCCCTCTTACCTCTACTGTCCAGGCCTCCTTTTGTGATGAGTCTGATACAAAATATCCTCCAGGCTCTGTCCCTTCTCTGTGCTCAGACCAGGCCTGTGAGCTCAGGCCTTGTTATCTTGGAGTACAAGGCCAGTAACTTTAATAATAACTACCTGACCCTGGCCAGGTAGCTCATTTGGTTAGAGCAATGTCCCAATACACCAAGGTTGCAGGTTCAATCCCTGTTTAGGGCACATACAAGAAACAACCAGTGAATGCATAATAAGTAGAATAACAAATCGATGTTTCTCTCTCTCTCTCTCTCTCTCTCTCTCTCTAAAAATCAGTAAGTAAATTTTATTATAAGAATAATAGTAACTACCTGAATGTCCAAAGCAGCACTAGCAGAATAGCCAAATGTGGAACCTTGGAAACACTGTACCAGGTGGATGAAGCCATACACGAAAGGCCACATATTGTATGATTCCGTTTGCATGAAATGTCTAGAATAGGCAAGTCCACAGAGACAGAAAGTAGATTAGTCGCTTCAAGCTGGAAGGCTACACAAAAAATGTTCTAAAATCAACTGTGGTGCCTGGCTGGTGTGGCTCAGCAGTTGAGCATTGACCCAGGAACCAAGAACTCATCAGTTCAATTCCCAGTCAGGGCACATGCCCCGGTTGCAGTTGTAAGCTTGCTCCCTAGCAGGCGGCATGCAGGAGGCAGCCGATCGATGATGTCCCTTTCTCATCGATGTTTCTATCTCTCTCACTTCCTCTCTCTCATTAAAAAAAATATATATATATTTTTTAAGTGATGGTTGCATCATTCTGTGAATGTACTAAAAAGTATACTTTTTTTAAGAATAGTTTATTGATTTTTTTGATTTTTTTTTTTCAGAGAGGAAGGGAGAGGGAGAGAATAATGAAACATTAATGATAAGAAAGAATCATTGATCAGCCACCTCCTGCATGCCCCACACTGAGGATAGAGACCGAAACCTGGGCATGTTCATAGGTCAATGCTCAACCACTGAGTCATGCCAGACAAGCAGTTTATTGATATTTTAGAGAGAGAGGAAGGGAAAGGGAGAAAGAGAGAAAAAAACATCAATCTCCAGAACGGGAATTGAACCGGCAACCGCCTGGTGCATGGGACAACCAACTGAGCCACACTGGCCAGGGCTGAATTACACATTTTAAATGAGTGAATTGTATAGCATATGAATTACTAGTATATCTCAATACAGCTGCTTTAATAATAATATTTAGCAATTCTCAATGCCTGTTGAGTGCCAGGCAGGCCCCATAACAACTTCTGTTAACCCTCAGGACACTGATCCATACCCCCTGTCCAGAATGAGCTGGGACGCCCAGCAAAGAGACAGAGTCGCCCTCTTGTGTTTGCTGCTGGGAACTGCAGCCCCCGAGGTGTGTCCTGTCCGTTGGCCAGAATTTTGAAAATCGCTCCTTTGCTCTGGCAGGTGGAGGAGTGAGAAGGAAGTCCTGGCGCCAGAAATGCGATGGGGCCACCAAAAGCACCCCCCAACAACTGGAGTTCAGTGAAGGAAGGGGGTTCAGTGCAAACGGTGACCCACAGGTGGGGTTTACAGGTTTTCCATCACGATAAAAAATAAAAGCTGGCCGGTGCCATGGGAATGGCGAAGGTCCATCCTCCCCAGCGGGGGCCCGGGGTCCGGCTGGGCAGCCTCGGTGGGCTCCCTCAGGGCCTGCAGAGCAAATGTGGCTGAGGCCCTGAGGCCGGGGCCGAGGGGGTGGCCATCCAAGGCAGGACTGTGAGGCCCACAGGAAGGGAGTCGCCCACACCACATGGAGGGGCCCCAGGAGCAGGGGAGCACTCCCTGGTGGAGGCCAGTGCCACTGCCGTCCTCAGCCACGTCCCTGGAGGGAATCCAGGTCCTAGTCTTATGTCTGTCGAGAGGGGTGGGCGAGGGCAGCCTAGATCCCTTCGCCTGGGACCTGAGACTAAGAGAGTGAGGATGAGGGACAGGACTTCTTCTGGGCCCTCCATGGAGAGGGCAGGAAGGAGGGCATGGAGGTGAGTGCGTGCTTGTGTGAGGAGGAGGAAGGGGAGGAGAGGCAGGTGCTGCCCTGGAGCCCCAGGGATAGTGGCTCTTCTACTCTTCCTCCTCCCAGCGTCCCCCTCAATCACAGCCAGGCCCACGTAGGCCTGGGAAGATGGTGAAACCCTGGCCCACACGTTCATCATGTGGGAGAGCCAGCCAGGCCAAAGACAAGCCGGCTGGCTCCCAGGCCCCACCCTGAGCTCCTTCCCCTCTCAGCACCAGATCCCTCACCGAGCTCCTGTTTCTGATTTCACCCACACCCTCCCCTGGCTCTTCAGGGGGGGGAAAGAGAGCTTAGTGAAGAGAGGAGGCACAGAGTGGAAGGAGACTCAGTGAAGGGAGGGGCTTCAACAGGGGAGTGAGGCCTCTGGGAGGGGAGAGACTGTCAGAGGGAGGTGCTCATCGAGGGCCGAGGAGGCCGAGGAGGCCGAGGACCCAGGCCAGTCGGCCAGGCAAGTCCTGTGGGGGCAACCTCAGACCACCTAGCTTCAGAGGGACTTGGTGGCATCTGAGCCGCACCCTGGGCACAGCCTGGAGGCAGCCCCAGGCTCAGCGTCTGCAGGCCTGCCTGAAAACGGAAGAAGCTTGGGGAGGGCCTCTTTATGGCTTTTATGGCTCCTGGTGAAACCTGGCCCTGGGGACAGGGAAGAAGTTTCCCTGAGGCCGGTGGGGAGGGGGGAGTGACTCATTCTTCTCTTCTAGGCTCCATGACACCTCAGAGGCTGGGAATTACCGAAAGCAGCCAACCAGGCGAGTCCGAGAACAACAGCTCCACCCTACCTTGGCCGCTCACCTCGCAACTCCCACCCTCACCCACAGGGAGGGTCAGACCATGCCCAGAACTGTGGACACCTGGGTGAGAAACACACACGCACAAACCCACACAGACACACACCCACACACGCACTGATTCCAAACACAACCACCCTCGCCCAGAAATAAACACCCACCACACACAGACACTTGTAAGCACCCAAACACAGTCAGATAGCAGAGGGACGACAGTCCACCAAGAAGCCCCCCACAAAGCATTCCACCCAGTGAACACACAGACCCGCTCACGGGCACAGCATACCTGGGCCACCCACACTCTCACCGGCTCCAGAACCAGTTTCGCTTCTCCCCTGGCCAGTTTCAGAGGCTCAGTTGGGGAAAGAGGGGGGAAGGAGACAGGCAGCAGAGGTAGAGGGGATGCCAAATTGGGGTGGGAACATATCCCAGTGGCCGCCCTGCTCAAGAGGAAAGTACAGGTTGGGTTTTAACCTAGGGCCGGGCACTTTATCACCAAAGAACCTGAGGTGCCCTCACTGCCTCCTGCTCCCAACATTTTCCCCACTGGAGGCGGGTTTCAGAGGACACACATAGAGCCTGGTGTCCCACCCAGCACAGGCGTCTATGTACCAAAAAGCTGGCTGCAAAAATCACCTCTCCAAGAAGCCCCCGGATTCCACATTCCTGTCAGTGCAGCTTAGCACCAGCATTCAGAGCCAAAGCTCCCAGCGTGTGGCATCTGCTGGCTTGTTCAGCAGCTTCCGGTGTATGTGATTCCTCCACACTTCCGCTCCAGGGCAGGGGCTGAATGTGTTTTATACCTCAAAAAAGATAACCTAAGCCCGGATGTGGTGGCTCAGTGGATTGAGCGTCGTCCCACGGACCAAGAGGTCCCGGGTTCAATTCCCAGTCAGGGCACATGCCCCGGTTGCAGGCTTGATCCCCAGTAGGGGGCGTGCAGGAGGCAGCCAGTCAATGATTCTCTCTCGTCATTGATGTTTTTATCTCTCCCTCTCCCTTCCTCTCTGAAATCAATAAAAATACGTTCAAAAAAGAAGATAACATAAAATGGTGAAACATAAGCCATAGTCTTAGAGAAGATATTTGCAACCCACATCACCAGCAAATGATTGATACTCAGAACGTATAAATTCCATAAACCAACAACAAAAGGACAAACATCCCAATAGAAAATTAGGGAAATGCCATCAAGAAGAAGCTCATGAAGAAAACATTGAAACAATAAACAAATGGAAAGATGTTCAATGTGGCTGATAACAAGAAATACAAATTAAAACAATAATAAGATACCACTTGACACCCACAGAATGACAAAAACAATGAAGAGTCTGGTGCTACCAAGTGTTGGCAAAGATGTATAGCAATAGGAACTCTCCAACATGCTGGAGGGGGTGTCAATTAACACAACAATTTTAGAGAGTCATTTGGCAATACCTGATAAGGTGTGTATACCACCCGGTGATCCAGCAATTTTACTTCTAGAGAAACTCTCACGCATATGCACCTGGAGGCACTTACAAGGCCATGTGTCATATCTTATTTGTAATAGTGAAACCGTTGTAAACAATCCAAATGCTCATCAAGAGAACGGATATAAGCTGTGGCCTACTCACACAAGGAAATACTATGCAGCAGGAACAATAAATGAACCAGAGCTTCTTATATAAACACTAGAGGCCTGGTGCACGAATTGGTGCACTGGTGGGGTCCCTCGGCCTGGCCGGCAATTGAGGCCTATCAAGGGGGCCGGCCAGCCAGGGGGAGGGACCCCAGGAGGTGGGCCGGCCAGGGGGAGGGACTGCAGGAGGTTGGCTGTGGGAGTGTACTGACCACCAGGGAGCACTTTCTGCACTGAGCGTCTGCCCCCTGGTGGTCAGTGCGCATCATAGCAACTGGTCCACCAGTCATTTTGGTCGTTCGATGGTAATGGTCACTTAGGCTTTTATATATATAGATGGGTAAATTTTGAAAACATACAGTCGACAGAAAAAGCAAATTGTCCAATATGTAGAACATACGGACATCTACGTAATAATGTTTGGTGTACAAGATAGCTCTATGTATTGTGAATGAATATATACCTAAGCAGCAAAACTATAAAAACTTGAACAAGGAGATGACACATCAACTTCAGGATAGTGTTACCTGGAGGAAAACAAGTGAATGGGAAAAGGAAGGGGTACCAAGAGCCTTCAGCAGAATAAGACTTGTTAAATCTGAGTGTGGTGGGGTCTCATGGCTGTTTCTTATATTATTCTTTATACTTTCCCATATGGTTGAAATATCTCATAGTTTCAAAAATATGTAAAAGGGAGCAAGGCAAGTTTACAGTCTAGCAGCAAGAAGGTGGGCTGCCATCTTGGTTTCTACATCGATCCCGGCTTATGCCTTCCCTCCTTCACTCAACATTTCAGTGTTGCTCCAGCACTCTTCTCCCACACAGATGACTTTGTCTTCATTCTGGGGCCTCCCAGACCTTGGCAGTCTTGCCCCTGGGGGTTAAGGGGGAGGGGAGAATGTTTTCTGTGAATGTTATCAGTTCCTGCCGGGAACCACAGATAACATTTCGATCCTAGAGACCTAATGCAGCCCAGGCACATTCACAAAGTACGATCTAAAAAATGCATAGGGAACCCCCACCCCACCCTTGTCTTTAGAAAGATGTCAAAGGGTCCGGCCAGTGTGGCTCAGTGGCTAAATGTCAACCTATGAACCAGGATGTCACTGTTAGATTCCCAGTCAGGGCACACGCCCGGTTGCAGACTCGATCCCTGGTGTGGGGCGTGCAGGGGGCAGCCGATCAATGCTTCTCTCATCATTGATGTTTCTATCTCTCCCTCTCCCTTCTTTTCTGAAATCAATAAAGATACATTAAAAAGCAAAAAGATGTCAAAGGTATCAAAATATGTGGTCTACTGCACCACAGATGAGAGCTTCCTTTCCTCTCCTCTCTTCTCACCTTCCACCCCACAACTGGCTAAGCGGATCTTCTAGAAATTGCCCACAAAGCCTCTCTTCTCTCCCTGTTCTATCTGCATCGTCTTTCCTTCAGCAAGCAACTCTTCCTCCTTCTGATAAGTGAGATGGGCTAGGAGGAAAATCGGGCACAATTATTAAACCCCCTTTAGCAGAGCAGGGGAGGAGGAAGTCTGTAAACGCACATGCGTTCGGCCTACAGGAGAAAGAGCACAGGGGCTAAGAGCATCTGAAACACGGCAGTCCAGCCTCCCACACTGCTGGCTCCCAGTTGGGGTCAGTGCTGTCTCCAAAAAGCCATTCCATCATCCTGCAAGGCCAGAGGCTTCTAGATGGTGGGGTTCGTGGTGAGAGCAGGACATCACCCCATACTTCTCCCGCTGTAAGGCAGCGTCAACATTCACCAGAACAGCGTATGAAACATTAGCAAGTTCATGAATGGCAGAAGCATGATACACAAGTAAACTAAATCCAGACCCCAAATAAGCATCTTCTGAGGTACAGACAAATTACCGATGACCCCACAACTGAAAAGGACTGAGCCTGACTGGTCCCTAAGGTGCCATACTGGATTCGGGATTGGTACTATTTTGCTGCCAGTGGGCACTCGGGTCAGGCCTGGTCAGACAAAGCCTTGCATGCTTTCTTTCCTGCCACAGTAACCACTATGGTCACAAGCCCATTGAACAGACACCAGGCTGGCTGGGGAAGGAAGCACCCACAAGACTGTTTAGAGGACACAATGCTTTTTGAGCCCCTCCAGCAGCAAGATGTTCCTTTGAGTCGGAGCTCAGAGTCAGAGCACACAGGGCCACAGGACTGCCCTAACAGGGGAACGTGGCCTCTGTCGGTGATAAGGCACGGGGCAGTAAGGGTTGAGTAACCTCTGATAGAGCCCTATCTTAAATCAACTTCTTTCTCCTTGGGCCTCAAAAGCTGCTTTGTTTAACTTCATGCTATTTGGATGAAGATATGATAAGGTCCCCACAGTTTAAATAAACTTAGAACAACAGCAGGTACTACCCTCCATTCCCTGGAAGGGAGGCTTAATGAGGTGAGGACACAAGATCCCTGAGGGGCAGGGACCCAAGGACTCCCACTCCTCTCTCTCCTGCAGCCCACGGCCCCAGCCAATCCCAATTGAGGTTCCCTTGAGTTTCTTTCTTTTCCTGTTTCTCATTTTGGTTGCAAGTAGGGAACCCAGGGCCGAAACATTTAACTACAAAGCTTAAGCCAGGGGTCTCAAACTCAAGAATGGGAAACAAAAATGCATGCAAGGAGCTGAGTGAAAGACAATAGGTGGGGGACTTCCACTTTCAAGAAAAGGGAGCAGGCAAAACCCTGGACTTTATAGATAAAACAAACGAGAAGATTGAAAGTGGAGGGAAGGCAAACCAGCTAGGGACCTTTAGACCCCAAGAGGTGTGACACCCTCATCGTTGTCACATCTTGTGGCCACCTTCAGGCTCCTCGGGGCACACGGTGAGTGGCTTGGGTTTTCTTTTTCCCTCATACATCCCAGACACGGAACTGAAGAAGCAGGCAACTGAGAGACACCAATGGGCACAGACAAAATAAGTCCCGACAAAAACCTGTTTTCTCTTGTCAAAGAACCAAAAAAGGGGCCGACTAGAAAGACAGAAAACTTTCAGACAATAACCACTCTACGCCAGCCAAGGACCAGAGGGAAAGCTGTGGCCCCACCCAACCCACACCACAGGGGTCAGGTGCGGAAACTAGATCTCCATCCTCAAGAGGCTGTAACAAAGCACACCAACACCCCCACCAAGTGGTGTCACAACCCCCGCCCCCACGTGTCAGTGGAGACCACGTGGTAAGTCTAGCCTTCTATACCCACCTGATAGTAAAAGGCACCACACCCACTCCCCACTGGGTTGGAATCATAGGAAGCCACCCAAACCATGCAATCAGTGGAAACCATCTGGGGAGCTGGAACTCCCACCCCTATTTAGCAATAACAAGGAACCACCTTCCTCCCTTGCCCCAGGCGTCAATCAAGGCTTCTACTTCTACCTGGCAATATAAGCAAGCCCCTCGCCCTTCTCCTGTAGTGTCAAAATAGAACAGAAGGTTTAAATAAGGTTTAGACTTTCGGAACATCATACAAAGCTGCCCAGGATTCCACTGAAAATCACTTATCAGACTAAGAACCAGAAAGATCTCAAACTGAATGAAAATAGATGCCAACACCAAGATGACAGAGATGAGAATGGCCTGACAACGATAATTTTAAACCAACCATGATCAAAATGATTACAGGAGTAATTATGAATGCACTTGAAACAAATGGAAAATAGAAAAATTTAGCAAAAAGAAACAAGAGATATAAAGAAGAACCAATGGCAAGTTTAGAGCTGAAATAAAAACTCAGCAGCTGGCACAGAGCAGAAGGGAGGCGGGTGGTAAACACACAATACAGTGTACGGATGATGTGTTATAGAATTGTGTACCTGAAACTTGTACAATTTTTTTAACCAGTGTCACCCCAATAAATTCAATAAAAAGAAAAAATAGATGAATTTTAAAAAGAGCAGAAGGGAGACAACAGAGGAAAGAATGAATGAGCTGAAAGATAGAACAATAGAAATTACTCAATCTGGATAACAGAGTGAAAATAGACTGAGGAAAAAATTAAAAGGAACAGAGCCTCAGGTAACTGTGGGACTATAACAAACATCTAACATTTGTGCCATCAGAGGCCCCGAAGGAAAGAATAAAGAGGGCAAAGCTAGAAAAATACTTGAAGACAAGCTATTGAGTGGGAGAATATTTGCTAGCCACACATTCAACAAAGGATTACTACATAGGATATATAAAGAACTCTCAAAACTCAACAATATTTTAAAAAGCGAGCAATCCAATTAGAACATGGACAAAAGGCATAATGAAACATTTCAATGCAGAAGATATACAGATATCTTCTTCAAATAAGCAAATAGCATAGGCAAAGATGTTTAACATCATTAGTCACAAAGGAACTGCAAATTAAAACCACAGTGAGATACCACTACACACCTAGCAGCAAATATACCAAATGCTGGTGAGGATACAGAGAACAGGGTCGCTCACACGCTGCTGGTAGGTATGTACAATGGGAAGGTCTTGCTGGGAGCAACTCTGGAGAACAAGTATGGTAGCTTCTTAAAAAGCTAAACATGCCCTGACTGGTTTGGCTCAGTGGATAGAGCATCGGCCTGCGGACTGAGGGGTCCCGGGTTCGATTCCGGTCAAGGGCATGTACCTTGGTTGCAGGCACATCCCCAGTAGGGTGCGTGCAGGAGGCAGCTGATTGATGTTTCTCTCTCATCAATGTTTCTAACTCTCTATCCCTCTCCCTTCCTCTCTGTAAAAATCAATAAAATATATTTTAAAAAAAGCTAAACATGCAGCCACCAGAATATGCATTCCAAGACATTTAGCCCATAGAAATAAATACATGTTTGCACAAAAACCTGATGGCTACTTCTTGGGGATTGAACACTTGGCAGGAGATAGGAAATGGACCAATTTCCTAGCTGTGGGCACTCTTCTTTCAATTCCTTTCTTCTTAGCCCTTTGCTCCTTGGAATCACACACACACACACACACACACACACACACACACACACACACGTGCGTGCACGCGCAACATTCTACCCAAATACACCTTGTCACCTCCACCAGCTAAATCCTTCTCTACCAACCCCTGCCCAACCTCAACACAGCTGCAGAACTCCCCTCCCTATTGTCACTCAGCACGTACTGCAGGGCTCCATTCCTGGAGCAGCTGACCCGCCTTAGGAATGTGTGTAGGGAAATGTGTGTGTGCCCATGCTCTCACACATGTGCATGCGCATCATGCCTGGAGCCCTGAGCCTCACCCTCCTTGACCCCTCCCAGCACTTCCCATTCAAAGACAGCTTCATCCAACTCTCATTCCCACCCTCTGGGGCACACACACACGCACACACACACACACACACACCACGCACTGCAGGGCCCAAGCACCACAGTGGTTTTTATTTTAAAAGCTTTATTGAGATATAATTTACATATCAAGATATAATTTACCACTCACCAGTTTAAACTGTACTGTTGAATGGTTCTTTTGTATAGTCATAGAGTTTTGCAACCGTCAGCACAATCAGTTGTAGGACATTTTCATCACCCCAAAAAGAAACCCTGGACCCATTAGTATCAATCCCCATTTCCTCTGAACACCCCCACTCCAGCCCTCGGCAAACACGAATCGACTTTCTGTCTCTATAGATTTTCCTACTCTGGATAGTTTCTATAAATGCAATCATACAACATGTCATCCTTTGCACCTGGCATCTCTCACCATAATATTTTTAAGGCTCATCCACGTTGTTATATGTATCAGAACTTTATTCCTTTCTATGGCTAAATAAAATATTCTATTGGATAGATATACATTTCACTTTTGTTTATCCATTCATCAACTGATATTTAGAATGTTTCCACTTTTTGGCTATTATGAATAACTAGAGGCCCAATGCATGAATTCGTGCATGGGTGGAGTCCCTTGGGGTGGCCTTCAGAGATCAGGCCCCAGCTCGCACCTTGGCCTGGCACTGCCCCCTCCCTCACCTGCTCTAGGCAGTGGCCCCTCCCCCTGCTGCTACCGCTGGTTGCGGGGCAATCGGCAAGGCAATTGGGCCCCACTCACACCCACCTTGGCCTGGCGCCACTCGCTCACCTACTCCAACATCCTGCCACAGTCCCACTCTCATCGGGGCCCATCCGGGCCTGCAGTGCCTCCATTGCCACCCACTGCCAACACCACATCGCTGATGCCCGCCATGTTCCGCTCCACCCCCTGGTGGTCAGCACATGTCATAGCAAGCAGTTGAACTCCCGGTCTCCTGGTCAAACTCCCCGTCGAACTACCACCAGAGGGGACAATTTGCATATTAGGCTTTTATTATATAGGATGCTTCTATAAACATTTTTGTACAAATATTTTGTTTCAACGTGTTTTCATTTCTCTTGGGTAAGTAATAGAATTGCTGGGTCATATGGTAAGTCTACCTCTTGAGAAAAAGACTGTTCTCAGGAGCAACTGTGATGCTCTCCATGCCCCCCAGCATCAGAGGAGGGTTCCAGATTCTCCACGCCCTTCCTGATTCTCATCCTCATGAAGGAGAAGTGGTGTCTCTGGTTTTGCGTTGCATTTCTCTAATGACTAATGGTGTCGGACATCTTTTCATGTGCTTTTGGCCATTTGTATATCTTCTTTGTCTATTCTCAATGTCTATTTAGATACTCCGACAATGATCTAATTGGGTTATTTGTCTTTTTATTATTGGTTAGTAAGAGCCATGGTACATATTAAGCCAAGGTTGCAAGAACACAAAAAACTAATTGGAGCTGTTTTGCCCAGAGCCAAAGTCTTCTTTACAGAGTCCCTGAAGTTTGGCCCCAGGTCATGAAGCTTTCTGTCCTCCTCTCCTCACTGCCCTGCCCAGCAGATACACCTCACTCGGGGTCAGGAACAAAGCGCCTCTTTCTGCCTGCCCACCCCCCTCCCCCGCCCCTAACCCGAGCAATCAGAACATACTCCTCTGCACACATGAGGAAACTGAGACTAAAGGTGGAAAAGGACTTTCTCAAGGTCACATGACCGGTGGGAGTAGAGACAGCGCAAATGCAGGTCTGCCCAACTGAACCCCACACTTTCTCCACACAATTTCCCTGCACATGTGTATGTCCTGACCTGGTTGTGTTTTGGTTAATTACACACTTACATCACCTCCATTCTCATTACAACCCTGTGAGGTGGGTCATAGAAACATCCTTTTCTTCATTTCACAAAGGAAACTGAGCCTCAGAGAGGTGACATGACTTTCCCCAGCCTCACAGCCAGCAAGAGACAGCAGCACCTCACTCAGACACAACCCACAGGGAGCCCACCTCAGCCCTCCACTAAGCCCAGCCACACTGCCTGGGGGTTCTGTCTCCCTTCTGGGCCAAAGCCACCCCCACTAACCAGGAAACGCGCAGCCAGCAGTCCACTGAAATGGACCTAGCCTCTATGAACTTCCTTCAGGGCAGCCCCCACCCAGCACGGCTCGGCACTCCCAGCCTTGCCCAGCCCAACCCCAATAGGCCCCACCCGAGACCTTTGCCCCTGAAAGCAGTAGGACCCTAGTTTCCTGGGCATCTGGCCCTGTTTACCTTACTTTTTTCCCCCCAGAAATCTGTATTGTTGTTGTTTTTTTGTCCTTTGTCAATCCTCACCGAGGATATTTTTCCGTTGATTTATAAGAGAGAGTGGGAGGGAAAGGGAGAGACAGAGAAAGAGAAACATAGATGTGAGAGAGGCACATCAAATGGTTGCCCCCTGCAAGCATGGACCAGGGCCAGGGATCGAGCATGCAACTGAGGTACATGCCCTTGACCAGAATCGAACCTGGGACCCTTCAGTCCTCAGGCCGACGCTCTCTCCACTGAGCCAAACCAGTCAGGGCTGAGGTTTCTTTTTTTGTTGTTAATCTTCACCTGAGGAAATTTTTTCCATTGATTTTTAGAGAAAGTAGAAGGGCCCTAGCCAGTTTGGCTCAGTGGCTAGACTAGAGCGTTGGCCTGCAGACTGAAGGGTGCCAGGTTCAATTCCTGTCAAGGGCACATGCCTGGGTTGTGGGCTTAATCCCCAGTAGGGGGCGTGCAGGAGGCAGCGGATCAATGATTCTCTCTCATTATTGATGTTTCTATCTCTCCCTCTCCTTTTCTCTCTGAAATCAATAAAAATATTTTTTTTCTTAAAAAGAGAGAAAGTAGAAGCGAGGGAGGGTGGGAGAGAGACAGAGAAAGAGAGAGAAACATCGATTTGAGAGAGACACATCTATTGGTTGCCTCCTGCACACACCCCAATGGGGTTGAACCTGCAACCCAGGTAAGTGTCCTTGACTGGTAATTGAACCCAAGATCCTTCAATGAGCAGACCAACGCTCTAACCACTTAGAAACACTGGCCAGGGCTCAATGAGGTTTCTTATCTAGCTTGGAAGTGTGCTTGGTTTCTACTAGATTACAAAGCCCTCTGATACAGGAAACACAGTAGTGTCCCGATATCAGTCATTTATGCCGGTAGGAGGGCCTAGGCAGGCAAGGTTGCAAGAACACAAGAAAGCGATGCCCTTCCCTCATTCAAGTCATGAAACCACTTTCTCCTGAGTACCCAGCACTGTTCTAGGCACTAGAGATACTGCAGTGAATAAAACCAGCAGAAATCCTTGCCTGTTTGGGGACATTCTAGCTGTCCCAATGGAGCTGACATACTGGAACAGAGAAAGAATAAAAAATAACTAAGAGGAATATAGAGTATGGCAGGTGGTGTTAAAATCGGAGGAGAATATAAAGTATGAAAAAAAGGACAGAACACTGTGGAGTGAGTAGGTGTAACTTTAAATAATGTGGTCAGGGAAGGAAGGCCTTGCTGGGAGCAAAAACCTGAAAGGTAGACATGAGCCTTGTGAATATCTATCTGCAAGTGTCCTTGTGGAAAGCCCAGGGGGCCGGAAGTGGGAGCAAGTGGCTTACTGGAGGAAGAGCCAGGAGATCCGAGCGCTGGAGCGAGGGGAAGAGAAGAGATTTGATCAAAGGGGTCACTTGATCAAACCTTTCACCACCATTTCATTAGGGTGAATCTCGGCACTGACTTGGAGCCCGGAGGGAGGGAAGGCAGGGCTCTGGGTGAGGGGAGCAGTTCGGCTACAGGGATCCAGAGTCACTGCGAGGGATTAGAGCTGAGGATTGGGCTGGGGGAGAGTTTTAGTGCAGCGCTGGCTCAGGGGCGTCTTCTGAGCGCTTTTGAGGGCGGTTCCTGGCTACAAAGTCCAGATCTCCAGGGCTGGCAACCCCATGGGCCCGAATCAGGCGGGTATCCGGTGTGGCGAGTGCTGCTCGGAGGCCCGAGGGGCAGAGGAGCAGGTGCGCCGCTCACTCCCGCAAACATCCGCGGCCACGCCCACGCCGCCCTTCCAGTCCCCGGGGATCCTGGGCAACAGGCTGCGCCCCCTTCCCCACGCGGCGGTGCCAAACGCGGAGTCTGGGGACCAGTCAAACAGCCTGTAATTTGCAACCTACCCGCGACCTGCCCGGGAATTGGTTACCTAGCAGTGGGGACGAGGCGGGAGAGGCCGGGCTCCAGCCCAGACCCGCCCCCTCTCG
>NW_005369443.1:609731-612190 GCF_000412655.1 Myotis brandtii | reverse complement strand
CACGCGCCGGAGCGCCCACCAGTCCAGCCGCCCACCTTGCATCGGAAGCCAGCCCAGCCCAGCTGTCCGGCAGCCCCCTCACTGGACTGGCAGGGGCCAGCCCGTCGCCCCTTTCCCCAGCTGCCACCCCTCCGCGGGCAGGCAGCGGGACAGCGAAGCCTGGGGAGCAGCCCGCATAGACAATGAAACCTCCCACTCTGGATGCGGGGTGGGGTGGCCACGCTTACCTGCGGGAGGCCTCCAAGCCCTTGTCGGGCAGGCCACGGCAGCCTTGAAAGGGGCCACTTGATATTCTTCAATAAAAGCCTTTTGTTTTGCAGTTGCCTGCGCGCCTCCTTGCCCTGAGTGCGCACACAGGTCCCCACCTCCCTGAAAGGGTTGGCCTAGGCTGGATTCTGCTAGGGATGAAGCTTAGAGAGGAACAGAGCGGTTCAGTAACCGAGAAAGTGAGGCTGCAAACTGAACTGGGTACTGGCGGCCATCTGGCCTACCCTACTCAGGGGATTCGGAGGATTAAGAGGCAGGTGTGGGCACTTCCAGCTGTTTTGGTGGAGAGAGCCAAGGGGGTGGGGGTAGGGTGTCAGGGACCCTCTTCTCCAGGCTGACATTGGGGTTTGTGCTTGGAGCATGTTTTCCGCAGCGCCTGCGCTCCAGAATCGCCCCTGTGCTACCTGAAAGAGCACATTCAATGCTATGATTTCATATTTGGAAAAGGAGAACACAAAGACCTATTGTGTTTGGTTTTTGGTTTTGGTTTTGGGTTTTTTTTTTCTTACCAAAAGTAATGCTGGGCAGAATCTTCTCACCTGGGGGGAAAGATGAGAGAGGGGCCTCGTTTCTTCCTGGGAGAGTTGAGGGGGAGGGGGGGTTGCTCAGAAGCACTGACATCTTGGAGAAAGTGCGGGAAGGCCAGGCACTGGGAAGGGGGCCTGTGCCCAGGGCCAGGAAAGAGAAATTCTGCATGGCTGGATAGATAGCAAGGTGAGAGAGGAAGTGGTGATGAGGCCCAGGGGCTCAGAAAAGACAAAGGCATGGAGAGTCTTCTGGGAGGAACGACAGACTTTGGACCTTACTCTGGTGTTACGGGAGTCGTGGAAGGGACGCACCTTGTCAAAGCTATGCTCTCTAAAATAACCTCTCCAGCCCTAACCAGTTTGGCTCAGTGGGTAGAGTATCGGCCTGGGGACTGAAGGGTCCCAGGTTCGATTCTGGTCAAGGGCATGTACCTTGGTTGCGGGCACATCCCCAGTGGGGTGTGTGCAGGAGGCAACTGATCAATGTTTCTCTCTCATCGATATTTCTAACTCTCTATCCCTCTCCCTTCCTCTCTGTAAAAAATCAATAAAATATATTTTAAAAATAATAATAAAATAACCTCTCCAGCAGCCCCTGCAGAGCTGGGATTCAGGGAGGCCAGTAAAGGTGGGAGACCTTCTAAGAGGCTGTGTAGCCATCCCAGTATGAGATGATACAAGCCAGAAATAAAGCAGGGACGGCAGGACTGGGAGCAGGGCCTGGTGGGGCTGTTAGCAGGGCTTGAGAACCATTTGGATATGCAGGGTGGGAAAGAGGGAAGAACTAGGAGAGCCCCAACTTTCCACCCTAGATCATTGATTGCATTGTGATGCCATTTACCAAAATAGGAGACCAGGTTACTGGGGGACGATCACGGGGTTCAGTTTTGAGGTTACAGAGATTGACAAGCCTGTAGGACCTTCGGGCGAGATGTCCAGGAAATGGCTGGACATATATAGAGCTCTGGAACTCAGGGGCGGTAAACGTGGCTATTGTTAGCATACAGAAGGGAACCGAAACCGGAGAGCGGATGAGGTCAGTCTAGAAACCAAAGGGAGGAAGTGTTTCAAGAAGGCAGGGATTGGCCACAGTGTTCGAGGCTGAGAAGTGGTCATTGAAGATGAGAGACCTGAGGAGTAGCTGTGAGATTAAAAGCAGCAGTGTTGCTCAGTGGTTGAGCATCAACCTATGAACCAGGAGGTCACGGTTCAATTCCCGGACAGGGCACATGCCCGGGTTGTGGGCTCGATCCCCAGTAGGGGGTGTGCAGGAGGAAGCCAATCAATGATTCTCTCTCATCATTGATATTTTCATCTTTCCCTCTCCCTTCCTCTCTGAAATCAATAAAAATAAAAATTTAAATTAAAAAAAAAAAAGCAGCAAGGTGGTCACTGGTGGCC
The DNA here is from genome assembly GCF_000412655.1 of Myotis brandtii. Classification (NCBI taxonomy): domain Eukaryota; kingdom Metazoa; phylum Chordata; class Mammalia; order Chiroptera; family Vespertilionidae; genus Myotis; species Myotis brandtii. Next base: position 609,995 of record NW_005369443.1, on the reverse strand, counting down.
TTAGCAAGAGGCGTGGGGGCAGACGCAGAGGACAGAAAGGTGAGTGGGAGAAGAGAAACAAAAACAGAATATGCAGAACCTGCATCCAAGAGGTTTGCTTATAAAGGGAATCAAGGCCAAGTTAGCAACTTGAGGGGGAGTGAGGGTAACAGGACAGGTATTTAAGATTGAGGAAACTAGCCCTAACTGATTGGCTCAGTGGATAGAGCGTCGGCCTGCGGACTGAAGGGTCCCAGGTTCGATTCCGGTCAAGGGCATGTACCT
>NW_005369443.1:598786-606563 GCF_000412655.1 Myotis brandtii | reverse complement strand
GTTTTGCAGTTGCCTGCGCGCCTCCTTGCCCTGAGTGCGCACACAGGTCCCCACCTCCCTGAAAGGGTTGGCCTAGGCTGGATTCTGCTAGGGATGAAGCTTAGAGAGGAACAGAGCGGTTCAGTAACCGAGAAAGTGAGGCTGCAAACTGAACTGGGTACTGGCGGCCATCTGGCCTACCCTACTCAGGGGATTCGGAGGATTAAGAGGCAGGTGTGGGCACTTCCAGCTGTTTTGGTGGAGAGAGCCAAGGGGGTGGGGGTAGGGTGTCAGGGACCCTCTTCTCCAGGCTGACATTGGGGTTTGTGCTTGGAGCATGTTTTCCGCAGCGCCTGCGCTCCAGAATCGCCCCTGTGCTACCTGAAAGAGCACATTCAATGCTATGATTTCATATTTGGAAAAGGAGAACACAAAGACCTATTGTGTTTGGTTTTTGGTTTTGGTTTTGGGTTTTTTTTTTCTTACCAAAAGTAATGCTGGGCAGAATCTTCTCACCTGGGGGGAAAGATGAGAGAGGGGCCTCGTTTCTTCCTGGGAGAGTTGAGGGGGAGGGGGGGTTGCTCAGAAGCACTGACATCTTGGAGAAAGTGCGGGAAGGCCAGGCACTGGGAAGGGGGCCTGTGCCCAGGGCCAGGAAAGAGAAATTCTGCATGGCTGGATAGATAGCAAGGTGAGAGAGGAAGTGGTGATGAGGCCCAGGGGCTCAGAAAAGACAAAGGCATGGAGAGTCTTCTGGGAGGAACGACAGACTTTGGACCTTACTCTGGTGTTATGGGAGTCGTGGAGACGACGCACCTTGTCAAAGCTATGCTCTCTAAAATAACCTCTCCAGCCCTAACCAGTTTGGCTCAGTGGGTAGAGCGTCGGCCGGACTGAAGGAGGGTCCCGGGGTCGATTCCCGGTCAAGGGCACGGGCCCGGGTTGCGGGCTTTCTCTCTCATCGATATTTCTAACTCTCTATCCCTCTCCCTTCCTCTCTGTAAAAAATCAATAAAATATATTTTAAAAATAATAATAAAATAACCTCTCCAGCAGCCCCTGCAGAGCTGGGATTCAGGGAGGCCAGTAAAGGTGGGAGACCTTCTAAGAGGCTGTGTAGCCATCCCAGTATGAGATGATACAAGCCAGAAATAAAGCAGGGACGGCAGGACTGGGAGCAGGGCCTGGTGGGGCTGTTAGCAGGGCTTGAGAACCATTTGGATATGCAGGGTGGGAAAGAGGGAAGAACTAGGAGAGCCCCAACTTTCCACCCTAGATCATTGATTGCATTGTGATGCCATTTACCAAAATAGGAGACCAGGTTACTGGGGGACGATCACGGGGTTCAGTTTTGAGGTTACAGAGATTGACAAGCCTGTAGGACCTTCGGGCGAGATGTCCAGGAAATGGCTGGACATATATAGAGCTCTGGAACTCAGGGGCGGTAAACGTGGCTATTGTTAGCATACAGAAGGGAACCGAAACCGGAGAGCGGATGAGGTCAGTCTAGAAACCAAAGGGAGGAAGTGTTTCAAGAAGGCAGGGATTGGCCACAGTGTTCGAGGCTGAGAAGTGGTCATTGAAGATGAGAGACCTGAGGAGTAGCTGTGAGATTAAAAGCAGCAGTGTTGCTCAGTGGTTGAGCATCAACCTATGAACCAGGAGGTCACGGTTCAATTCCCGGACAGGGCACATGCCCGGGTTGTGGGCTCGATCCCCAGTAGGGGGTGTGCAGGAGGAAGCCAATCAATGATTCTCTCTCATCATTGATATTTCCATCTTTCCCTCTCCCTTCCTCTCTGAAATCAATAAAAATAAAAATTTAAATTAAAAAAAAAAAAGCAGCAAGGTGGTCACTGGTGGCCTTAGCAAGAGGCGTGGGGGCAGACGCAGAGGACAGAAAGGTGAGTGGGAGAAGAGAAACAAAAACAGAATATGCAGAACCTGCATCCAAGAGGTTTGCTTATAAAGGGAATCAAGGCCAAGTTAGCAACTTGAGGGGGAGTGAGGGTAACAGGACAGGTATTTAAGATTGAGGAAACTAGCCCTAACTGATTGGCTCAGTGGATAGAGCGTCGGCCTGCGGACTGAAGGGTCCCAGGTTCGATTCCGGTCAAGGGCATGTACCTTGGTGTGGACACATCCTCGGTAGGGAGTGTGCAGGAGGCAGCTGATCGATGTTTCTCTCTTATCAATGTTTCTAACTCTCTATCCCTCTCCCTTTCTCTCTGTAAAAAATCAATAAAATATATATTTTTTAAAAAGATTGAGGAAACTTGACATTATTTCAGTTACTGTATCTCAAACGTCTTTGCTTGAAGCAAAATTAAACAAAAGGTCCCAATGGCAGTCAAATTTTTCAGTAAAATACTCCACTTAGCTCCCCAAAAATTCTTTGGTTAAGAAACACTAACATGTTATCCTATATGACCCAAGGAAGAGGAAGTAGGTTCCTGTGAATAGTAAGAAGTCCCTAGCTTTAGGTCATCCTCTGTGAGATTCAGGAAAGGACTTGGGGTTGTCAGTACTCTCTCTCTCCAACCAGTTCCCCCTGGGGAACCACTCTTCCAGCCTGGGGGTAAGGAAACAGGGAGAGGGACTGGAGATGAAGGTGAGGGGACAATTGATGGGGATGGGTCCTAGCGAGAGCTGGAGAGGGGATGTGGGCTCACAGAAGGCAGAGGGGCTCAGTGGGGGACCTCAGTGAGGGGAATGGACCCAATGTAATGGTGGGGCCCTAGCTGGTTTGGCTCAGTGGATAGAGCATTGGCCTGCAGACTGAAAGGTCCCAGGTTCGACTCCGGTAAAGGGCACATGCCCGGGGTGCAGGCTGGATCCCCAATGGGGGGCATTCAGGAGGCAGCCGATCAATGATTCTCTCTCATCATTGATATTTCTATCTCTATCTCTCTCCCTCTCCCTTCCTCTCTGAAATCAATAAAAATATATTTAGGAAAAAGAAAAAGAAATGGTGGGGACTCAGTGAAGGGGGCTCAGTGAAGGGGAGGGGCCTCCGAGAGGGGAAGGGTCAGAGAGGGAGGAGGCTTAGCAATAGGTGAGGGGGAGGGAACTGAGAGGAGAAATGTTCTCTGGGCCTGTCTAGGGTGGGATTTGAGGGGTGGGCAGAGAGCCACGCCTTTGCATCTCACTTCATCCCCATAGTCTCTGGCTAAGGTGCAGGTTAGGCCAAGCCAGCCCTGAGGGGTACCAGGTGGCTTCTTTGTCTCAGAGAGTCCTGCAGGCAGGAGCAAGGTTATTCATTTACCACCAGCTTCAAGAGAGCAGCCTGGTCAAGACACTGCCTGCGGCAGAGCTGCAGCCTGGGGCCCAGAGCCAGCCAGCCCACTCCCAGCACCTCCAAGCCAGAGGGATATGGTGCAAACTGGATCCTTGGGTGGGGAGGGGTGAGGTGGGGTGGGCTGGGGTGGGCTGGGAAGGGCTCAGAGCCTGACTCTCCCTGGCTGCCTGGTCTCTCCCTGAGCATGTGCTACCCTGGGGCCTCCTAGAGCAGTGGTTCTCAACCTTCCTAATGCCGCGACCTTTTAATACAGTTCCTCATGTTGTGGGGACCCCAACCATAAATTATTTTCGTTGCTACTTCATAACTGTAATTTTTGCTACTGTTATGAATCGTCATGTAAATATCTGATATGCAGGATGTATTTTCATTGTTACAAATTGAACATAATTAAAGCATAGTGATTAATCACAAAAACAATATGTAATTATATATGTGTTTTCTGATGGTCTTAGGCGACCCCTGTGAAAGGGTCGTTCGACCCCCAAAGGGGTCGCGACCCAAGGTTGAGAACCGCTGTCCTAGAGGGTAGTTAGGTATCCTACTCTATTTTATATCCCCCCCAACAGGCACACATCCTTGCCTGGCTTTAGGGTCTGTCCTAATTCATTCTCTGCTTATCCTTTCTAGAGCTTAGAATCTAAACAGAGTTGGTGGAATTTTCAGCACAAGCTGAGGAGGATCTCATGTGAGGGGGGTCCCGGGAAATCTTCAGATGGCTGGAGAAGAGAAAGGCATTTGGTGTCTAGGAATACCCTGGCCTGGGAGTTAGCTGCTTTCTAGAACCACTCCTTTTCCTCTGTGACTAAGCAATTCCCTTCCCCTTCTTGCTCTCAGTTTCCCCATTATTTCAATAAGGAACCAGATGATTCATGAGGGCCTCTCTAACTTGTCTTTTCATCCCCATTTTTATCTTTATCACGCCCTGCAGAAGAAAATTAGTCAGAACCAAACTGACCAGGAAAGCAGGGCAGTTCACTCCTCTGAACCTCAGTTTTCTCATCCATAAAATGGGTATGATAATACTGGGCTGTCTTGAGGATTACCTGAGTCATCTCTGGGTTCCCATGCAGCCTCTCTCACCCCACCACACATCTATCTTATTGTTTGGTTTCTTGTCAGATTTCCCCACCAAACGGTCATCTTCCAAGGTCAGGGAGAACTGTCCTGAATTTTCCTCTGTCTACAGCAGTGGTTCTCAACCTTAGCTGCACATTAGAATCACCTGGGGATCTTTTTAAAATCCTGACTTCTGGGCCTCATCCTCCGGAAATTCTGTTTCTTTGTTATGGGGTGGGGCCACAACATTAGTAACAAAGAAACAGAATTTCCAGAGGATGAGGCCCAGAAATCAGGATTTTAAAAAGATTCCCAGGTGATTCTAATGTGCAGCCAAGGTTGAGAACCACTGGTCTACAGCAACCAGTACAGGCCAGCACCGGCTTGTGGGATGAAAGCAATGCTAGGCCTTAATTAAGGTGAGGACCTTAATTAAGGTCAGTAAGTATTGTTAGTATTTCTGTGTATTCAGCCAGGCAGGCACCTGGAAACATGAGGAAGATGGCTGGGTCGTGAGAAAGTTCCTGGATTTCTTTACAATCCACAGACCTGAAGCCCACTGCCAGGCCCTGGGGCTCTGTCCCACCCCTCCTTCCACTGTGGTGCCGCAGGCCTCCTGGTCTTGCCACACCTGTTCTAGCTCTTCCTCCTGCTGAGACCAAAAGCCAAGTGCTATAGCAAACAAACACAGCATTTATTATGGCGCCCTCAAGGTCTGCAGCAGGCAGGGAAGAACAGACAGTACTTTCCTCCTCCTTCCCCTACCAGGGCTCCATTAAAGGTCAACTGTGCCAAGACAGGGGACGAGCAGGTAAAGACGAGAGCGACAGCACTGGCTCTGGTGCTCAACGGGAGACCTTGGGCAAGTCACTGCCACTCTCACTCCCAGCTGTCGGAGAGGTGATGCTGTCCCTGTGACGCCCGTAAGAACCCTACAAGGTAGGCATCACGCAGTGAGGCCCATGATGAGACATTAGTCTGGAAGGGAGGAAGCTGGAGCCGTGGAAACATTTCTGTCTAGTAACTGTCACCTCCCTGGGGCCCTCAGGGGCTATGGTAGATGCAGCTTTTCTTATTGCTTAAGCCGGTTTGACTTAGGGTTTCCAGCCAAAGGCATCCTCACCGGTACAACTTGGCTGCCATAAAAAAAAAGAATCAAATACAACGTCTCTTGTGAAGTGGTCTTGCAGAAAAATCAAAGTAATAAATCAAATCTGAATCTGATTGAATTTCTAGATCAGGTTTTAATTTACAGGCCATGCGAAGGAGAGGGGAACACATTAACAGAGAATGCAATCAGCAAAAGCCAAATGTGGAGAATTCAATAGGACAAAGAAATGGGTTCTTCAATAAAAAAATTTTTCAAGGGAAACAAAAAAATGAGATGTAGGGAAACCTATATAGATCAAGAGACTTAAAAGACATATCAACCAGTTGTGGACCTTAATTGGTTCCTGATTCAAACTGTTAAAAAGTTTATGGCATTTATGAAACAATTAGAAATTTGAACACTGAGTGAATAATTGATAAGTGTAAACAATAATATAAACAGAGCCACTTTATTTTTTATTTATTTGTTTTTTAAAATGTTTTTATTGATTTTTAGAGAAAGAGAGGAAAGTAGAGGGAGAGAGAGAGAAACATCCATGAGAGAGAACCACCCCATCAATCAGCTGCCTCCTGCACGACCCCCACTGGGGATCAAGCCCACAACAAGCCCCGGGCATGTGCCCTGCCCTGGAATCTAAAGGGTGACCTCTCAGGTGCATCAACCAATGGAGCTAAAGAGCCACTTTAAAATGGAGCTGGAGCTGCCATACCAGAGGTGCACACCTTATACTTCAAATAACCTTAGGACTGGGCCTCAGCAAACTTGTCCCTCAAAAAAAAAAAAAAAAAAAAAAAAAGCCTGTGGGCAAAGATAACAAGATTATTGTGAATACTGTACTGATGACTACTAGACTGAAAATTTTAAACGTTATTTAGAATTAACATCACTATGTTATCTTCCTTCTATTGATGGAACTGTCCCCCTTCCTCTTCCCATCAGTGCCCTTGTGTGTATCTCTTAGTCAGGACATTATTTGAGCTTCTGCCTAAATTAATGATTCCTGAATAGCTCTTTTTATCTCAAATGAACACTTTTTGCCTCTCCCTTTGAAAGGCCTTTTCATTTTTTAGTTATTACAAGGAATTTTTACTTTTTAAAGTGTGCAAGTGATATGGTGGTTTATGTTTAAAAAAAACCAAAATAGCCCTAACCGGTTTGGCTCAGTGGACAGAGCGCCAGCCTGCGGACTGAAAGGTCCCAGGTTCGGTTCCGGTCAAGGGCATATACCTTGGTTGCGGGCACATCCCCAGTAGTGGGTGTGCAGGAGACAGCTGATCAATGTTTCTCTCTCATCGATGTTTCTAACTCTCTATCCCTCTCCCTTCCTTTCTGTAAAAAACCAATAAAATATTTAAAAAAAAAAAAAAACAAAATAGTCTTTACCTTTAATGGAAACATACTGAAAAGAAAAGAAAAGAATAATAAAATAAAAGGCACATACTGAAATATTCACAGATGAAACATTAACAGATATGATGTCTGAGACTTAGTTCAAAATAATGTGCAGGTGGGAGTGGAGATACATGGAGCATAGATGAAACAATATTGGCCTTGAGAAGTCTTCATATATCAATAGTCACCCTAAATGTAAGTGGACTGAATTCACCAATTAAAAGGCACAGAGTAGCAGGATGGATTAAAAAACAAAACCCAACCACATGCTGCCTTCAGGAGACCCATCTCAGCTACAAAGACAAACATAGGCTCAAAGTGGAGAGATGGAAGATAACACTCCAAGCAAATGGCATCCAGAGAAAGTGGTGTAGCCATACTTATATCAGACAAAACAGATTTGAAGATAAAAAAGGTAACAAGAGACAATGATGGACATCCTATATAATAAAAGGCTAATATGCAAATCAACCGAATGGTGGAACAACCAGTCGCTATGATGCTCACTGACCACCAGGGGGCAGATGCTCAATGCAGGAGTTGCCCCTGGTGGTCAGTGCGCTCCCACAGGGGGAGCGCCGCTCAGCCAGAAGCTGGGCTCACGGCTGGCGAGCACAGCAGTGGTGGCAGGAGCCTCTCCCACTCCGTGGCAGCACTGAGGATGTCTGCCTGCCAGCTGAAGCCATCAGTTGGACATCCCCCGAGGGCTCCCGGACTGCGAGAGGTCGCAGGCTGGGCTGAGGGACACCCCCCTGAGTGCACGAGTTTTGTGCACCGGGCCTCTAGTTATACAATAATAAAGGGAACAACACATCAAAAAGACATAATACGCCCTAACTGGTTTGGCTCAGTGGATAGAGCGTCGGCCTGCGGACTGAAAGGTCCCAGGTTTGATTCTGGTCAAGGGTATGTACCTTGGTTGCAGGCACATCCCCAGT
>NW_005369443.1:596886-598077 GCF_000412655.1 Myotis brandtii | reverse complement strand
CTCTCTAAAAATCAATGGAAAAAATATCCTCGGATGAGTATTAACAAAAACCAAAATATTTTTATATGTAGCAAAAGCGCCCAGCAGGCGTGACTCCGTGGTTGTATTTTAGTTGTAATTTTGATGTGGTTGAAAAGATAAATAAAATTGACAAACCTGGCTAGAGTCACTGAAGAAATAAAGAGGAAAGACTCAAACAAAATCAGAAATGAAAGAGGGGAAGTTATCATGAACACCACAGAAATACAAAGGATTATAAAAGAATAATATGAGCCCTAGCGGTTTGGCTCAGTGAATAGTGTTGGCCTGCAGACTGAAGGGTCCCAAGTTTGATTCCGGTCAAGGGCACATGCCCAGGTTTTGGGCTCAATCCCCAGTAGGGAACGTGCAGGAGGCAGCCGATCAATGATTATCTCTCATCGTTGATGTTTCTGTCTCTCTTTCCCTCTCCCTTTCTCTCTAAAATCAATAAAAATATATTTTTTAAAAAGAATAATATGAAAGCCTATATGTCACCAAATTCAATAACCTAAAAAAAAATGAGCAACTTCTTAGAAATACCAAACTCTCCTGAAATGAATCATGAAGAACTGGAAAACCGAAATAGACTGATTAAAAGTAAGGAAATTAAAACAGCCATTAAAAACCTTCCAAAAAACAAAAGTGCAGGACCAGACAGCGTCACTAGTGAATTCTGCCAACATTCAAAGAAGATTTAATACCTATCCTTTTCAAACTCTTCCAAAAAACTGAAGAACAGACAATATTTCCTAACTCATTTTATGAGGCCAACATTACCCTGATACTAAAACCCGGCAAGAACAACACAAAAAAAGAAAATTACAGGCCAATATCTCTGATGAATATAGATGCAAAAATTCTAAACAATACATTAAATTGAGTACAACAATACATTAAAAAGATAAAACAACACAATAAAATGGAATTCATCCCAGAGACATAAGAATAGTTTAACATACATAAATCAATCAATGCAATATACCACATTAACAAAATAAAAGATAAAAATTACATGATCAGCCCTAGCTGGTTTGGCTCAGTGGGTAGAGTGTCGGCCTGCGGACAAAGGTCCTGGGTTCGATTCCACTCAAGAGCACATGCCCGGGTCGCGCACTGGATCCCCAGTGGGAGGCACTCAGAAGGCAGCTGATCAATGATTCTCTCATCATT
>NW_005369443.1:586238-596846 GCF_000412655.1 Myotis brandtii | reverse complement strand
TCAATAAAAATATATATTTTTTAAAAAGATGACTCTTTAAAAAAATTACATGATCATATCAATGGATGCAGAAAAAGCATTTGACAAGATACAACATCCATTTATAATAAAATGTGCATGGAAGGAAAGTGCCTAACATAATAAAGGCCATATGTGATAAACTCTCAGGTAATAGGATATTCAGTGGTGAAAACGGAAAGCTTTCCTCTAAGATCAGAGCATACAAGGATGCCCACTCTCACCACTGTTCAACATAGTGCTGGAAGTCTGAGCCAGAGCAATCAGGCAAGAGAAAGAAATAAAAGGCATCTAAACTGGGAATGAAGAAGCAAAATTGTCACTTTTTACAGATGACATGATCCTATATGTAGAAAACCCTATTGTTTTTTTAATCTATTAGGAACAATAAACAAATTCAGTATAGTTGCAGGGTACAAAAATGAATGTCTAAAAATCTATATATTATCAGAACAAGAAATGAAGAAAACAATTCTATCTACAATGCAACACAAAAAAAAAGATAAAATAGCTAGGAATAAACTTAACAAGGGAGTAAAGGATCTATATACTGAAAACTATAAGACATTGTCGAAAGAAATTGAAGAAGACACAAAGAAAGAAAAAGATATTCCATCCTCATAGTTTGGAAGAATCAACATAGTTAAAATGGTGATATTGCCTAAGCAATATATAGATTTAATGCAATCCCCATCAATATTACCTAAAGCAATATATATATTTAATGCAATCCCCATCAAAGTCCCAATGACATTTTTCAAAGAAATGGAGCAAATAATCATCAAATTTGTATGGAATCACAAAAGACCCTGAATAGACAAAGCAATCTTGAGGAAAAAGAACAAAGCCAGTGGTATCACACTCACTGACTTCAAATTATACTACAAAGCTACAATTATTTTAAAAGCATGATATAGGCAGAAAAATAGGCACACAGACCAATGGAACAGAATTGCGAGCTCAGAAATAAACCCACACATATACGGGCAATTAATTTTCCACAAAGGAGCCCAAAACATACAATGGAGAAAGGAAAGACTCTTTGATAAATGGTGTTGAGACAACGCCCAACCAACCGAGCCCCACTGGGCAGCCCAGTATTTCTGTTCTTTAAAAAGAAAGAAGTTTCCTTGACTTCGCATCTCCAAACAGATACCACCCCATTTCTCTGCTCACCTTGTCAAGAGTTATCTGACCCCCAATTTTATTTCCTCTCCTCGCAAATGCCAATCAGCCACTCTGGTCTGCTCCTGCCCCCACTCTTTCATAACTTCAAGCTGCTCCTGGCAAGGTCCCCATAGGCATCCAGGTCGCCACGGCCAACAGTCACTTTTCAATCTGGAGCTTACTCGACACTCTCAGCAATTTTGGACATAGTTGACTGCTCCTTCCCCTTCAGGACTATGGCTTATCCTACTCTTTGTGACAGCACCCCACCTGGCCTTCCTCCCCCCTCTATGTCCACTCCTCCATCTCCCTTCCTTGGTCTTCCTCTACTTAACTCCAAGGGTCCTCCGTCCTGGGCCCTCTCCTCTTCCTCTAATGTGCTGTTGTCCCTTTGATTGTCTCACCCTTCCCCATGGCTTTAACATCCTCTGGTTTTGGGCCCTTTGCTTCAAGCTCCCCATTCAGGCACCCAGATGCCTCCTTCGATACCTTGGAGGTAATGGGGGCAGCAGTTAACAGCATGACGCCTAGAGCTTGACCACTTGGGATTGGATCCTGGCCGGCAGCTTCCAAGCTGTGTGATCCTGAGCAATTAATTAACCTCTCTGTGGCTCAATTCTCTCAGCTATAAAGGAGGGACCATAAATAATATATAGACCCTCTCACAGTCATTATGAGGATTAAATGAGTTAATGGATATAAAGCACTTAGAACAGTGTTTGGCACATATTAAGCACTCAATAAATGTTAACTATAGTTGTCCCTCAATATCCCCCATCCCCCATGGGATTGGTTCTAGGACCCCCACAGATACCAAAATTCAAGGATGCACAAGTCCCTTATATAAAATGGTGTTGTATTTGCATAGAGGCTACAGCAGAGTATGCCTACATATCACTTCATTCATGTGGATTCAGCACAGTGCTCAGTGTGAGGCAAATTCAAGTTTTGTTTTTGGAACTTTATGGGATTTTTTTCCAAATATATATTATTAATCCTGACCCGAGGATATTTTTTCCATTGATTTTCAGAGAGAGTAGAAGGGAGGGAGGGGGGAGGAAGGAGGAGAGAGAGAGAGAAATATTGATGTGAGAGAGACACATCAGTTGGCTGCCTCCCCCACCCACCTGACAGGGGCAGGGATCAACCCAGGTACACACCCTTGACCAGAAATCAAACCTGCAACCCAGGTACACACCCTTGACCAGAAATCAAACCCAAGATTCTTCAGTGCATGGGCCAACACTCTAACCACTGAGCAACACAGCCAGGGCTTTTTCTGAATATTTTTGACCCACAGTTGGCTGAATCCATGGATGTGAGACCTGTGGATGTGAGATCCATGGATACAGAGGGCCTACTATGTTATGATATCTCATTGGCATCTCAAACTTAACAGGCCTCAAGTGGAACTCCAGATTCTTCCTACCACTGGTACCCTGTAGGGAAAAAATAAAATAAAATAAATGTTCCTCTCTAGAATTCCCCACCCCAGCAGAACTACCCACCAATGTGTTCAGTCCAGAAACATGGGAGTTGTCCTTGATTCCTTTCCTGTCCTCACCACCATCTTCCTCTCTACCCACCCAATTCTTAATCAAACCCTATAGATTCTAAATCAAAATATACCTCAAATCTGTCTGTCTCTTTATGCCTCCACAGCCATCTCCCAGTCAAAAGTTACCACCATGTCCTAACTGGACAACTAACTGCCCCCTAGCTGACTTTTCTTCCCCTCCTCCATTTCCCTTTTATTCTGTCCCCCACCATCTGCCACGAAGCCAAACAGTCTTATAAAAATGTAAATCATGTCTCTTTCTGCTTGAAACCTTTATTGGCTCTCATTTCTCTAACGACCAAATCTCCTACCAGTTCCCTGCTTGGACCAACTCCAGCCCACTTCATATATGTCTTTCTCCCCTTGCTCTCTCTGCTCCAACTGCCTCTAACAAGGGAAGGTCTTGTGCACCTCAGGGCCTTTGCATTTGCTGTTCCTTCTGCCTAGAACAGTGGTTCTCAACCTTCCTAATGCCGCGACCCTTTAATACGCTGGGTACTTGTATGTGGGCGTATCTGCATGTGGGTGGTCCCTAAGACCATCGAAAATATGTGTTTTCCGATGGTCTTAGGCGACCCCTGTGAAAGGGTCGTTCGACCCCCAAAGGGGTCTCGACCCACAGGTTGAGAACCGCTGGCCTAGAACAATTCCCTCCCCCCCTCCACTATTATATGATAATATTGCCTCCTTCTTATCCTTTAGATTTCACCTTACCTGAGATCTTTCCTATCACCGTGCATGTTCGGTCCCACCCCAATCATTATTGAACACACCACTGTGCTACCTGAATTTATCACAATTTGCACTTACATATTTATTTCTTTGTTTATGGCCTGTCTTCCCCACTAGAGAGTAGAAAAGCTGGGGGGCGGGGGGGTGTCGGTTTGTATTCCCTGAGCAATAGGTCCATGTAATTGCCATATTCCTAGCTCTACAATTCATACTTGGTATTAGCAGGGGCTCAGGAAATATGTGTTGGATGAATTATTCAATTGTTGATTTAAAAAGAAAGTCAGTTCGGCCCTGGCCAGTTAGCTCAGTTGGTTAGAGCGTCATCACCAATATGCCAAGGTTGAGGGTTCAATCTCCTGTCAGGGCACATACAAAGAAACAACCAATGAATGCATAAATAATTGGAACAACAAAAGTGATGTTTCTCTCTTCCTTTCTCTCTCTCTAAAATCAATGAACAATTTTTTTTAAGTTCGTTGACAAAAGTGTATGGCATTGTAGCAATTACGAAAGTCCACAAACTCACATGTGCAATGACATTATTTCCTGGATACTCCATGCTGCCCAGGCAGTTGGAAACAAGTTGAACTTTAATCCTCCTGAGGTCAGACACAGTTCTATGATATTCAGCAGGACCAGATTTGCTGGGGGAGGGGAGGGGTGAGGAAGAAGGCTGGGGTGGGGAGGTGGCGGTTGGACAGCATCCAGCCCTCAGGCAATGGTGATCGCTGCTCAAACATCGCCATCCTGGCTCATTGGCCCCTTCAGTCTTGTGGTTTACACTGTGTCTGGGTTTGGGGCGTGGGAATGTTTTGTAAGCAGTCTATGGTACTGCCTGCCTAGTAAACCCAGGAGCTATTCCTCTCTGGGGACCCGGCCAAGAAGCAGGTGGCAGAACCCTCCCCCCTCCTGTTCTTGGCCAAGACACTTGTCTCCGCGGAGACATTCCTTTCCCCTCAGGGCTTCAGCTTTGAAACACATAAACCAGCTTTTCTACTTTCAGGTCTGCCACATATATGCATCCCCAGGGACAATGAGCACAAAACCCAGAGCACACTCCGGGGTGGGAATGGCTGGGGGGAGAGGGGGGGGCGGTCAAGCAGGGAAAAAGGAGACATATGTAAAACTTTAGACAATAAATAAAAAATAAATAAATAAAAAGTAACTTACTGCTAAGAAAAAATATATTTTTATACTATAAAATAGTATATATATCATATACTATACACTTCTGTATAATAAATTGCAAAATTTTATTTTTAATAGACTCAGATCCTCCATGGAAAACATTACTATGGTAAAGGGAATCTTACACTTAACTGTAGTTTTGATGTGAATGAAATGGCCATTAAAGTGGAAAAAAAAACCCAGAGCACAGGAAAATGTAAATAGGGAGAAAATAGATTAACATAGAAATACATCGTGTGTTTGGAAAAGATTATGCTGGTTACCATTTAGGGACTGGAGGGGCCAAAATGGAGGAGGCCACAATGCAAGGGAGAGATGGGGCCATGGAGATGGAGAGAAGTGGATGGATATCAGAACTATCTGGGAGATAAAAACTATGTGAGGGCCGAAACCGGTTTGGCTCGGTGGATAGAGCGTCGGCCTGCGGACTGAAAGGTCCCAGGTTCGATTCCGGTCAAGGGCATGTACCTGGGTTTCGGGCACATCCCCGGTGGGAGATGTGCAGGAGGCAGCTGATCGATGTTTCTCTCTCATCGATGTTTCTAACTCTCTATCTCTCTCCCTTCCTCTCTGTAAAAAATCAATAAAATATATTAAAAAAAAAAAAAAAACTATGTGAGGGATAGGGTGGGGGAGGTAAGGAAGGAGGCGTCAAGAATGACTCCTAAGGTTCTACATTGGGAGATGGGATGGCTTTGCCATGGCACAAGGTGTTCCCACTTTGGGAACACTTTACTCCACTGTAACCCCTTCACCTGGCCCGACTCCTACTCATCCTTCAGCTCTCATTCAAGCATCACTTAGTCAGAGCAGCCACCTTACCTGACCCCAGGGCCTGTCGGATTCCTGTTTTACACTCTCGCTTGTGTATTTATTCAGTGTGTGATTTATGCTTCCATTAGTGTAGTCTCCACCAGTCGGCCAGGTCTGTGAGTTGATGTCCTGGGCTCACCCTTGCATCCCCAGTGCCTAGCACATAGTAGGTTTCAATAAATGAAGGCTCAAAAATGAAGGCAGAGGAGGCTGGAATATACCTTGCAGGCTGATGTTTCTTAATGGGGAGAGAAGGTTGCTGAGTCAAAATACAAGGATTCCCAACAAACCAAGATGTGGAGAAAAGGGAACCCTCACCTAGCCGGTATGGCTCAGGGGTTGAATGTCAACCCATGCACCAGGAAGTCATGGTTTGATTCTGGGTCAGGGCACATGCCCAGGTTGCAGGCTCGATCTTCAGTGTGGGGTGTGCAGGAGGCAGCCAATCAATGTTTCCCTCTCATCATTGTTGTTTCTATCTCTCTCTCCTCCTTTCCTCTCTGAAATCAATAAAAATATTTTTTTTAAATTTAAAATGGAACTGTCTATGACTCAGTGATTCCTCTTCTGGGACTTTATCCAAAGAAACCGGAAACACTAATTCGAAGGAATATATGTACCTCTATGTTCGTTGCAGTGTTATTTACAATAGACAACATCTAGAAACAGCCCAAGTGTCCATCAGTAGATGAGTGGGGGGGTGGGGGGGGGGACGGACTGTGTTACATTTACCAACGGGATACCACTCTGCTGTAAGAAGGAAGAAAATTTTACCCTTTGCAACAGCATGGATAGACCTGGAGAACATTACACTAAGTGAAACAAGCCAGTCAAAGAAAGACAAGTACCATATGATTTCACTCGTGTGGAATTTAATGAACAAACTGAACTACCAAGCAAAATAGAGACAGACTCGGGGAGCAGGCAGACAGTTCTGGGGGTGGGGTTTGGGAGAAAAAAATACAAGGACTCCCTCTACCACCTCCACTCCAAAGGGTAGGTGTCCTCACCCCACCCACTTCAAGAATTAATGGGTGTGATGAGACTGTTACTGGGGGCACAGTGACTATGCCACTTGACACTCGGTAGAAAAGACGTTGACAACAGTTGCTGTTAGTAGGGTCTGTCAGAGGTTCTGGAGCAAAAAAAAAGTGAGTGGATGAAAGTAAGAGATTGAGGATCTCTGGGCCTGGGGGACGCTTGGAGGGGGGGAGGTATGAGTAGGGACTGGAGGTGGCAGAGAGGCCCCCAGAGGTGTTCTTGACGCCAGAGGTATGGGATGACCCTGGGCAGTCCCTGCCTTCAAACAATGGTCCCCGGGGGCTTCTCCAACCTGCTGGGAAGAAATAAACACTCTGCAGAATCCACTGTCGTGTGGTTCATGAGTTTGTTGTTTGTTGCACGGTTGTGTCTAGAAAGGTGCCTGTGTGTAGAAAGGCGCGTAGTAGAGAGGTTCCAAAAGTGCTGATTGTTGAAGGAAGGAAGAAAAGCAGCAGCGAATGTTCTCCGAGTACTCAGGGAACCTGGCGGAGACACAGGGGATTACCACTCCCACGTGGGACAGGCAGATTAAATGAGGTAATGTATATGAAAGTCCTGGCAGTTTAATAAACTCGGGTGCAAAATCTGGGAACAGCAGCTGAACTGGGATGGTGGGGGGAGGGATGAGATGGGAGGAGGCTGGGTGGGAGTCACATAGGGGCCCCTGGGGGCAGCTCCACAGGAAACCTCCAGGGGTCCTTGGGAGCCCCAACCCGCCCCAGCAAGACTGACACCGCTGCCCCACCCTGCCGGCCCGCAGGAATTTGCCCTCGTGACCTCCCCAGGCGCACTCCTGTCACCATGGCGACCAACCCCGGGACAAGCCGCCTGATTGTCCCTGCTCAGCGGGGCAGGTGAAACCCTGGCCACGTGACCGATACTGGTCCAGGTGCGGTTATAGGACACCCGCCACCTCCCCGCTTTAACCCATTGGACGCCGCCACCTCCAGGGTGCAGAGTCCCAGCCTCCGCAGGCCGCACCCCTTGGGCCCCCGTCACTCAGCCTGGGGAGGAATTAGGGCTGGGCTGAGTGAGTGGAGCTGGGTTACTTCACCTCCGCCTCCCCATTTTCACTTTACAAGGAAGGTTGGAACTACTGGGAACAGGGCTGCCGAAGTGTAGACTCAACCTCCTCAGAGGTAGTGAGTTATTCTGCAACCCGGTTCTCCCCCCATCACCTCAGCATGTCAGGGCTCAGAGGCCTCCCCTCCAGCAACTTAACCCCCCTGTCCTCCCCCCTCCCCCCCCCAGGGAGGCTCTCACCAACTGTGAGTCCAGCGGCCTGTTCCTAACAAGCTGGGGTGGGGTGGGCAGCCCCTAGGTGGGCCCTTCTCCCCCAACACAGATCACCAGAGTTCTTCCCAGGTAGCAACAGGAGAAAACTTCAAGCCAACTGGTTTTTCTGCTTGCTGATCTCACCCCAACTAGCCACATGACAGGGCTGGCAGGGTGTCTCAAGGTTGTTTCTGCCCTTAGACCCAGAGCTCTGGCTGGGGGCTGATGTCAGGTTCCTGGGCCAGGCTCAGTTTACCAGGCTCGACAGGTTGGCGTGAGGGTGGGGGTCGGTTGGAAATACTACCTTTCTGAATCACCAACGTTATGTCAACTCCCTTCCCCTTCTTCCACCAACTCTAGGAAAACACTGCTTGATCCACTCTCTGAGGACCCCTCCCAGACCTTGGACCAGTCCCCATCCAGGGCTCACCTGGGCTCAGATGTCCCCATCACTCCCCTAATGATTATGCTGGTAACAAATGATTACACCACCTGGTGTGTGTACAGTCACCAGTGACTTCAAAGCCCTCCTCAGATTAGAACAA
Source organism: Myotis brandtii (assembly GCF_000412655.1). NCBI lineage: Eukaryota > Metazoa > Chordata > Mammalia > Chiroptera > Vespertilionidae > Myotis > Myotis brandtii. Next base: position 588,509 of record NW_005369443.1, on the reverse strand, counting down.
AACACCTGCCAGTCCTCAGGCTGACTCAAAGTGGGAGCCATTTATTTATGCGGCCTTAGAGTAGTTAGAACGCCTCCTACTGGTCCCGATTCCATCCAGCATACCCTAAACGGGGAGAAAGGCCCGTGTAACCCTTGCAAGCCCAGGTGTCATCTCCTGGAAGGGGCACAGATCCAGCCACCAGCTGAACCTTCACCTAAGCCTCAGCTACTGCCCTGAATCTCTCCAAGGTCATTCAGTAAAATTACTATTGCACTTAGCACCAGATGAACAAAACATGGCTCTGGGCCTCTGGGAGCCCCCAGCCTATGGTGGACACAGAGAAGGGCCGTCCTATAATACTGTATAGTAGGCTCTGACACATGCTTTAGAACATGGGGTGGACGAAATTAATTTCAACCAGGGAAATCTGGGAAGGCTTGAGGAGGAGGTGGCAGTTATCCTGGAATCTGGCACCTGGCTATCTGGAAGGCAGGCACAGCATCCCAGCAGTGGGGTGGGTCATTGTGGTAAAGATCTAAAGGGAGGTGTGCAGTGTAGTTCTCAGGGTGCTTCCTGGGGGAGTCAGAGACAGGGGAGCATGGGTGGAAATGTAGGTGGGATCGTACTGGGGGCAGCTTGGGATGCGGTGATGAAGTTTCAACTTTCAACGATGGGGAGTCCCTGAAGGTTTCTGAGCGAAAGAATGCTATAGAAAGAGCAGCCACTCCCCCTGGTGAGGTAGCTCAGTTGGTTGGAGCACTGTCCTGATACACCAAGGTTTCAGGTTCTATCCCTAGTCAGGGCACATACAAGAATCAACCAACGGTTGAATGTCAACCTATAAACCAGGAGATCACGGTTCGATTCCCAGGCAGGGCACATGCCCGGGTTGGGGGCTCAATCCCCAGTGTGGGGCATGCAGGAGGCGGCTGGTCGATGGTTCTCTCTCATCATTGATGTTTCTATGTCTCCCGCTCTCCTCTCTGAAATCAATAAAAAAATATTTTTTTAAAAAGAATCAACCAATGAATGCATAAATAAGTAGAACAACAAATCAATGTTTCTTCTCTCTGTCTCTAAAGTCAATAAATATAAAATTTTTTAAAAAGAAAGAGTAGCCACTCTTGCAACTGCTGAAGGATGGACTGCAGTGGAAGCCAACTGAGACCTGAGATAACATCACCAATGCCACCTCTACCCAGACTAGGGAGAAAAGATGGCAGCGGGGCAGCGTTCCAAAGGAAGGCGATTTCTCTGCAAGATGTGCTGAGATCTAGGGGTGGAAGGATTGTAAAGGAGGGCGGAGGGAGTAGGGAAAAGATCTGAGCCATTTCAACTCAGATGCCCCCACCAGTACAAACATCTGGCCAGGGTTTGACCGTGGCCACCCATTTTGACTCGTATTATGAATGGCAGACCAGAGGTTCCGGTTTGCCTCAGTTTCCCCATTTGTAAAGAACGGGGTGGGGGATGGTTGAAGATAACCTCTAGAGTCCCTCCTAGCTCTTTCTCTAGTCCACGATTTCAGGATGGGTAAGAGGTACTCCTTCCAGCCCGCCTGGCGCCCCCCTCCCCACCTATGGAGCACTGTGCCTCCAGGCAGCCACTCTGAGTTGGGAGCCACCCCAGGTCTCTCTCCCGCGTCCCCCCCGCCCCCTCCCCCCCGCAGGCGGCACATAAAGTGTGGCACCCACTCAAGACGGTGGGTGAAGGCAGAAGAGCGGACAGGTGCGGCTCCGGGCGCGGGTCCAGGCAGGGCCTCCTAGGCCAGCCAAGAGCCTGTCCTGCGGCATCAAAACCCAGGACATCCAGAGCAGCTGGGACGGGATTCCCAGACCGCAGGGCCTGGACTCCCCGCAAGGATTCTGCACGTGCTGAGCGGATCCTCACGAGCCGGGCCAGACCCTTTGTGGCTCTGCCCAGGCCCGGTTCTCAACCTTCCTAATGCCTCGACCCTTTAATACAGTTCCTCACGTTGTGGTGACCCCCAACCATAAAATTATTTTCGTTGCTACTTCATAACTGTAATTTTGCTACTGTTATGAATCGTAATGTAACTATCTGATATGCAGGATGTATTTAGGCGACCCCTGTGAAAAGGTCGTTCGACCCCCAAAGGGGTCGCGACCCCCAGGTTGAGAACCGCTGGCCCAGGGTGAGGCCAGGGGCGGTGCTCCCGCCTGCGGGGCGGAGCTGGGGGAATTGACAGTTCTCCGGGATGACGTCGGGAACTGAGCGAAGGCGGCGAATTCCGCGAGGGCGGGCGGGGAGGAGGCGGGGCTGCGGCGG
>NW_005369443.1:572999-586056 GCF_000412655.1 Myotis brandtii | reverse complement strand
TGCTTCTCCAGGGCGCCTGTCGCACCCAGCAGCAGCGGCCACCGCGGCGCCGAGCCGAGGTCAGTCAAGGGCACCCGGTGGGAGGCCGTCCATGAACCCTCCTCCTCCGGTGCGGACCCGACGGCCCCACCTCCTCCGCTTGGGCCCGCCTCCTCCCGGCCGCTCTCCCAAACCTCTTCCCCAGTCGGCTCAGATCAGCCCCCATCCTTGCCCCGTCCAGGAGATCGGTGCCGCTTTCCTACACGCTTCTGGATGGGGAGGCGGCCCGCCCGGCCCTCGTCTTTCTGCATGGGCTCTTCGGCTGCAAAACCAACTTCAACTCTATCGCCAAGGCCCTGGCTCGGCAGACTGGCCGGAGGGTGAGCTTCCGGGGGAGGCGGAGTCCCGAGGGAGGCAGGGTCGGGGGGCGGGGATCCGGGATGAGGCTGAGGCGGGGCCAGCTCCTCTACCCTCACCGCTGAGACCGGGCTGAGCTGTGACAGGTCTCTCTGAGCGAAAATGAAAGGAGAGATTGACCTAAAGATGCAGCCTGCAGGGCAGACCCAGGCCCATCCATTCCCTCGTGCTTCCACCCTCGTGCTTCCACTTCATCTGCATGCTCCAAACTGAGCTGGGCTCCACTGTCCAAGGCCTAAATGCAGACCCCCTCCCCACTACGGGGCCAGCCCCTTGCTTGTTCACCAGGGATGACAGGGGACTTACCACCTCTCAGAGCAGTCCATCCTTCTGTGCTTCAACTGTTGGAAATTCTTGGCGTCTTCTTTCTCTGGAGTTGCTACCCAGCCAGGCCAGACCTTCAGAGATGTGGTCACACAACTTGGGCCTTCTCTTTTGTGTCAGTGACCCCAGGTTCTTCACCTGGGCCTCCTAGGTCTGGGAACTGGGCCTTCTCACCATCTGAGTCCTCCTTCTGCTTCAGGATCTCTCTCCAGGTTCTCCACCCTCTCGGCCTGCAGGTCTTCCAGGCCTTTGGCTGACCATGCCCCCAGTGTGGACGCTAGTGCTGCCCCCCTCTCATCCCACTCCCCAGGTGCTGACAGTGGATGCTCGGAACCATGGTGACAGCCCCCACAGCCCAGACATGAGCTATGAGGCCATGAGCCAGGACCTGCAGGACCTCCTGTCCCAGCTGGGCCTAGGGCCCTGTGTCCTCATTGGCCACAGCATGGGAGGCAAGACAGCCATGTTGCTGGCACTACAGAGGGTGAGCCGACCTTATTCAGGGCTTCCTCCCATCCAGTGTAGATCCTGAGTGCCCAGCAGGCAACCTGAGACTCAAAGGAGCCTGGGATGGCCAAGTTCAGGATCGGGGAACCATGCCTGCAACCCACTGTGCATGCCTAAGGCTGGTCCCCAGTCCAGTTCTCTCCCACAGCCAGAGCTGGTGGAACGTCTGATTGCCGTGGACATCAGCCCAGTGAACACTACATCCAGCTCAGACTTTCCAGCCTACATGGCAGCCATGAAAACCATAGACATCCCAGATAAGGTGTCCCGCTCCAGTGCCCGCAAACTGGCCGATAAACAGCTCAGCTCTCTTATTCAGGTGATACCCTCAAGGCCCTGGATAGTTTGGGTTTGGACCTGTCAAGAGACGAGTGGCAGCCCAAGTCTCACAGGGAGCCCCCCCATCTGCACCCCCCACAGGACATGGCTGTGCGACAGTTCCTGCTCACCAACCTGGTGGAGGTAGACGGGCGCTTTGTGTGGAGAGTGAACTTGGATGCCTTGGCCCAGCATGTGAACAAGATCTTGGCCTTCCCACCACGACAAGAATCCTACCCTGGGCCTACCCTCTTCCTCCTCGGTGGAAACTCTGAATTCGTGCCGTAAGCCAGGCTGAGAGGTGGACAGGGCATGCCTTACTTACCCAGCCCCAGCCTGGGGAGCCTGCCTTGGGGAGGGGTTGGGTGTGGGCAGTGAGCTCCTGAGAGCTTGGAAACACCACGGGGCATATAGCTCTCCACCTCTTCCTGCTCTACCTTCACTTTTCTTTCTCTTCCCATGTCCCCACTTTCATCCCTTGTTGGCGGCCTTCTCTTCGATGGACAGTCCCAGCCACCACCCTGAGATTAGGCGGCTCTTCCCTGTGGCCCAGATACAGACTGTGCCTGATGCTGGGCACTGGATCCACGCTGACCGCCCACAGGACTTCATGGCTGCCATCCGAGGCTTCCTGGCCTAGGAGTTGCTGGCCAGGGGGGTCATGTTTGAAACCCCAGGTGTCAAGGCCCTACAGCTCGTCCACTGTTTCTGCACAGAAGGACTCAGGTGGGCACTAAGAAGGCACAAGGTGCGAAGGTGGTCAGACCTCAAGTTTTAATGAATAAAGATACTGATCTCTCAAGGTTCTGGGCTGAGCGCGCTCACCACCAACGCCCCCACCAACGCTGGGGGAATTGAACCCACGGGGTCCTGGCAGTTCCGGGTTGCATGGGGGCTCTCAAAGTGCTGCTGGACTCTCTCTGCAGCTGACTCTCGACCAGCTGCTTCACCAGCCGCTGCATGTCCTCCTGGGGGCAGGAGAGAAGGTTCACAGGCAGACCCTGGGCCTGTCTCCCTGTACCTCCCAGGCCCAGCTGGCATTTCCACCCTACCTCCCAGGCCTCCACCTCCTGCCTCAGTCTCAGTTTCTCCTCCAGGACCTCCAGCAGCTGGGCCTCTGCAGCTCGTAACTTGGCTTTGCATGTGTCCAGCTCAGCCTCCACAGCCCGTTTCCTGCAGGTGGCAGGAAGAACAGCCTGAGGCCGAGGACTTACAGATCTGATGCTGGGCCCTGGGGGTGGGCAAATATGGCCACAGCCCCTGCCTTGTGACACAGAAAGGTGCTTGTGTGGCGTTTCTTCCAGGAATGCCTGACTCCCCCTCCCCTCTCCCAGCAGGACAGAGTCCTGAGGGTGAGCCAGCACTGCCCCCGCAACTCCCACAAGCAGCTGCCTCTCACTTGGCAATGGCTTCATCCCGCTCCTGGAGGACTTGGTCCAGCGAGGGCTCTGTCTGGGTGTCCCCCAGTGCTCCAGCCGCTTAGGATTCTGGGCTCTGTTGCAGGGTGGGAGAGGAGGGAACTGTGATTGTGGGCTTGCCTGGATGAGGTGCCCCTCTCTGGGCCCTTCCGCCCTGGCCTTGGCCCTGTGCTGATATCAGGAAGGGAAGGGTCTGGGCACTCTGTATCTGCCCCTTAGTGTCCCGGTCTCGTGGACTTGTAAACGTAAAGCAGGGACACTCATGCCATGGTGAGGGGTAGCAGGTGTGGCCCATGCCTGGCCGAAGGGTAAGCAGAGAGGGCACGGTGTTTGGACCCCCAAGGAGGAAAGGAGTTCTCACCTGACCCCAAGGAAAGAGAGAAGGTGGGTTGGAGGATACTTACCCCTCAAGGGCCCCAGACAGAGAGGGTGGCTTGTGACAGGAACTCTTGTCAGCCGGGTGGGGCAGGTGGAGGACATAGCCCTTTGCCCTCCCTTCCTGGCAAGGCACTCCTTGTTAAGCCCCGCCTTAGGCAGGCAGGCGGGTCCCTGCCTCCTCTCCTAGATCCTGGAACCCTCCAGCCAGGCCCAGAGCCTCTCTGCATTCCTTACCCAAGGAGGGTGCTCTCCCCACATCAGGACAGAGCCAGGGATGCTCCAACGCTGAGAAACAGGTGCCCAGCCCCCCAACTTGAAGGATTGGCATCTTGGTACCTTGAATGGCATTTCCACACTTATAACTATAACCTCACCTCAGCAGAAAACAAGAAAAAAGTTTAACCATTCCTGGCACATTCCTCCTAACATCTTTTTTTTTTTTTTTTTTAATCCTCACCCAAGGATATTTTTCCATTGATTTCTAGAAAGAGTGGAAGGGGTGGAGGAGAGTGGAAGGGAGAGCAAGAGCATGGATGTGAGAGAGACACATTGATTGGTTGCCTCTCACACCCACTGGGGAACCTGCAATGGAGGGACCTTGACTGGGAATCGAACTCTTCGGTCCAGGGGCCGATACTCTAACCCAGCCGTGGGCAAACTACGGCCCGCGGGCCGGATCCAGCCCGTTTGAAATGAATAAAACTAAAAAAAAAAAAGACCGTACCCTTTTATGTAATGATGTTTACTTTGAATTTATATTAGTTCACACAAACACTCCATCCATGCTTTTGTTCCGGCCCTCCGGTCCAGTTTAAGAACCCATTGTGGCCCTCGAGTCAAAAAGTTTGCCCACCCCTGCTCTAACCACTGAGCCAAGCCAGCTAGAGTTCCTAACATCTCTTTTAAAAATATGTTTTGATTGATTTCAGAGAGGAAGGTAGAGGGAGAGATAGAAACATCCATGATGAGAGAGAATCATCGATCAACTGCCTCCTGCACCCCCCCTACTGGGGGTAGAGCCCACGACCTGGGCATGTGTCCTTGACCAGAATCAAACCCAGACCTTTCAGTCCACAGGTCGACGCTCTGTCCACTGAGCCAAACCAACTAGGGCTCCTAACATCTTGAATGTCCATCTTCCCTAGCAATATTGCTCTTTATTCCTCCAGTGTTTCCACCATTCTGATCCTTGAGCATGGATGGGTCTGCTGGGCTCTGAAGGGGGTCTCGGTGTCCCACGCCTCTCAGTGTGATTATTGAGCATATCAGTGACGTCAAAGGTGTAAAAGGGAAATTTCCCCAATTAGAGGCCTCTTCAGCAAGGTTGCAGCTTGAGGATTAGGTCCTCAACTCAACCCTAAGGGGGTGGGGGGCGGTGGAGGAGGGTATAGTGGGGATACATGGTGATGGACGCAGACTTGACTTGGGGTGGTGAATGCAATACAGTGTACAGATGCGTTGTGGAATTGTGCACCTCAAACCTGTAGACTTTTGTTAACCAGTGTTAACCAAAAATTTATTAAAACGGAACAAAATAGTTCCTATAAGACCCCCCTGGAAACCCCTTGCAGACATCACTCCTGGTTGTTGGTAGGTCCCATTCAGTCAGGTGCACTTCCAACAGCCAGACTTGACAATTTATTAGGTTGACGCCCAGGCAAAGAGGTGGGTTGAGCTGTACTCCCTGATGCAACACCCCTTTTGTTGAGATTCAGGGTGTTTCAAGAGGCTACTCTGTTCCATGATCCAGACAGGGGTCTCCAGGGCTAGTAAAGGCAAAGCACAGATATAATCACAAAAGGGTGTTGGAGGTCCAGGGGGCAGTGGGAGCACAAGGGCCCCTCATCCCGTTAGTCAAAGGGGGTTCCACAGGAGCTTGTCCACAGGCCGGCAAGAATCAGCCAGGCAAAGGGCTAACACTTTTTTAAAAAATATATTTTATTGATTTTTTACAGAGGAAGGGAGAGGGATAGAGTTAGAAATATTGATGAGAGAGAAACATCGATCAGCTGCCTCCTGCACATTCCCCACTGGGTATGTGCTTGCAACCAAGGTACATGCCCTTGACCGGAATCAAACCTGGGACCCCTGAGTCCACAGGCCGACGCTCTATCCACTGAGCCAAACCGGTTAGGGCAGGCTAACACTTTTGCCAGGTTTGTGTGTTTTTTTCATTTTAACTTTTTATTTGGAAACAATTCCAAACTAGTCTTTGATGTCCAAAAAAATAATTCTTTTAGGATTAAAAAAAATCTAATATGGTATCAAGCATTTACCGGTTTTCATATCTCTCCAGTCTCCCTCACTCTAGATTCTAGAGTCTAGAGTCTAGAACAATTAGCAGCCTTTGAGTTTCATGGCCTTGACACATTTGAAGATTACAGAGAAGTTATTTTAAACTGTCCTTCGCCCTGCGTTTGTCCAATCCTTCCTCATGATTAGACCACTGTTACACATTTTGTGAAGTTAAATCACAGAAATGATGCTGTGTTCTCGTATCCAATATCATTCAGAACCAGAACTGGGGGGTGTGAATGTTGACTACTTGATCATGATTGGTAAGTGTTGGGGAAGGAAGTTACTTTGAGATATTGAATTGAGATGTTGAAACTTCCTTTTCTTCATCCCATTTTCACCCATAGGTTTCAGCATCCATTGCAAATGATGATTTTCTAACTTCACCATTTCTTCTGCACTTATTTGTTGGCATTCTATTGCAAAGAACTGTCTCTTCACCCCCAATTATTTATCCATTTATATCAAATGGACTTCTGGTTTCCTATTTTATTCAATGCATTATAACCCATTCCTATTGCTTATGTCAATGCTCAAATGGTGCTAGGTTTAGGTTTGGTCAATGGGTGCCCCTTGCTGGCCTCTTGCCGTTTAGATATGTGACATCATCCTTTGAACACTGCCTTTCTTTCTCGCTCGGCAAGATAGTCCAGGCTCATCTTGTTTCACCCTTCCCCAGCCTTAGAATCAGCCATTTCTACAAGAGGACCTGTGTGAGTGAGTGTGTGTGTGTGTGTGTGTGTGTGTGTGTGTGTGTGTGTTTTCAGGGCTAGTATTTAATGTGTGTGTGTTTTCAGGGCAAATAGTATTTAAAAACCAAGATCTAGTTGTTAGGTGTGCTTGTTGCAATTAGGGTAATCTCTGCTCCCCAGCCCACTCAGTAGCCACACATTTATACCCACAAACACACACAACTACATTTATCTTCTTATCTATGCAATGGTTAATTTTATGTGTCAACTTGACTGGTTAAACATTATTTCTGAGTGTGTTTCTGGAAGAGAGTAGTTTTTGAGTTGATGGACTGAGTGAAGCAGATGGTCCTTCCCAATATGGGTGGGCACGACCCAATCCGCTGATGGACTGAATAGGAAGGAAAAGCAGAGGAAGGGTGAATTCTCTCCCTCTTCCTGACCGCTTGAGGGGGGATACTGGTCTTCTCCTGCCCTGGAACTGGTCCTTACCTCATCGGTGTTCCTGGTTCTCAGGCCTCTGTACTCAGACGGGAACTGTACCACCAGCTTTCCAAGTCTCCAGCTTGCAGATGGCAGACTGTGGGACTTCTCAGCCTCCGTAATCCGTGAGTCAATTCCACATAATAACTCTCTTTCTCTATATTTATTCTATTGGTTCTGGTTGTCTGGAGAACCCTAACTAATACAATTTACATATATGGAAGAAAGTTTACATTTAGAGCTTAAATTCTAATCCAACAGCACGGGGTTCATCCCAGTTTTCCTCCTTTACATATTTTACCCCCTTGCCACAATTGTCTTCAATATATTTCATAATTTTTTCAACCCCCCGTATGTAGCTAATCTCCAAAAACAACTGGGCTCCCCCTAACTTAAATGCCGTCCTTACATGGGCTCAGCTACTGCAGGGCTGCCCTCCCACCCTATTCCAGTGCCTTCCTCATGCACGGTCCTGGCTGCCAGTGGGCTATCAAACATTTCTAAGAGCTTTACATTCATTCATTCATTCATTCCACAGATATTTATTGAGCACATACTATGTACCAGGCATGTTTCCAGGTGATGGACATAAAACAGGAAGACAGACAACATTCCCTAACCTCACAGAGCTCACATGCTAATGAATGGGGAGATAGACAATAAACAAATGGATGAGTATATAAGAAGGTAAGAAGTCCTATGGAGAAAAATTAAGCAGGGAGAGAAAATGAGGAAGAACCTGGTGACTGCTATTTTAATATATATGTTTTTTTATTTCAGAGAGGAAGGGAGAGGGAGAGAGAGAGAGCAACATCAATGATGAGAGAGAATAATTGATCAGCTGCCTCCTGCAGGCCCCCTAGGCATGTGCCCTGACAGGGAATCGAACCGTGATAGGTCACCGCTCAACCACTGAACCATGCTGGCCAGGTGAGACCTTAAAGAGATCACAAATATTAATCCATCACTTAGATGAAAAACAACCATTCTCATGATTGGAATAATATTTCCAGCAATAGCATCATTCATGGATGTAAAAAGTGCTATATTTCCAAGCACAAGTGAAGATGCCATGTTCAAGAAAACTGTATTAGGAGATGTTAAGGATGACACATGACATATGACAATGAAAGGCAGAAATGCAAGTGAAGGGTTTGAATATACTTTCATGAAATTGGAAAAGAACTGTTTCAAAATAAAGTTATTCTAGCCCTAACCGGTTTGGTTCAGTGGATAGAGCGTCGGCCTGCGGACTGAAGGGTCCCAGGTTCGATTCTGGTCAAGGGCATGTACCTTGGTTGTGGGCACATACCCAGTGGGGAGTGTGCAGGAGGCAGCTGATCGATGTTTCTCTCTCATTGATGTTTCTGACTCTCTATCCCTCTCCCTTCCTCTCTGTAAAAAGTCAATAAAATATATTTTTTTAAAATAAATAAAGTTATTCTAAAAAGCATGTGATTTTAAATTTTAAATATTTTAACTAATATAAGTAGGGAACTGCTTATCTCATCTGAATCCCTAAATGTTCAAATTAGAATATTGGGCCAAAAATTTTTTTAAATTTTCTCATTGGGAAAAAGAGTGAATAGCCTTATATTCAGGCACATAGTGAGTTCCATCACAAAGCCCTTCCTCAATATCACACACTGAGCAGTGGAACTTATTCCCAGATGCCCACACCTCCCTACTTCCCAACTCCCCCAGGATGGCTGAGCACAGGCTCAGGGGAGATGGTCACAGGATGATGGTAGGGGAGGCCAGAAGGGGGAAAAAGAGCTGCCTGTCAGGGAGTATTCCACTTTCCACCTTTAGCCCTTGTTTCTTCTTCCATAGACACACAAACCACTCATACACACTCCATGGACTGTGGCCCACAACTTCCATCTCTACACAAAACAGACTACTCTTGCCACCCAAGCCGGGCAGGGGGCTGGGCTTTGTGGCCTAAACAGCTGGGATATGCAGAGCTGGGCAGCTTACAAACCATGTCACCCGACCCTCATGACCTTGTTTGTGTTTACCTTCCAGAGCCTCATGGTCCTCATCTGTGAAGTGGACTCATGGAGGCCCACTGATAGGGTCACGGTAAAGGTTAGACGAGGTACCTCACACAATGACCAGCACTTTGAGGGGCCAGGAGCCAGACTTCCCAGGAGAGGAGAAAGAGGAAGTAAGCCTGTCAGAACGCAGCAGAAAAACAACGGGCCCAGCCGGTGTGGCTCAGGGGTTGAGTGTCGACCAATGAACCAGGAGGTCACGGTTCTATTCCCGGTCAGGGCATATGCCGGGGTTGTGGGCTCGATCACCAGTGTAGGGCTTAGGGCGTGCAGGAGACAGCCGATCAATGATTCTCTCTCATTGTTGATGTTTCTATTTTTCTTCCTCTCCCTTCCTTTCTGAAATCAATAAAAAATATATTAAAGAAAAACAACACTAAGAGTCTCTCTCTCTCTCTCTCTCTCTCTCTCTCTCCAGCAATGGAGCCTGAGTCAGCTCCCCCTTCCTGCTCTGTACCCTGCATAATTCTGCCCCAGAGACAATTCTGTTCCTGAATCCTACACAAAGCTGCCTCCTCTTCCTCCTTCAGACCCCTACAGCCCTATACTTGCCCGTCATTGTCTTGTCATTGCCAAGGTGTTTCTCCCACCAGTCCGCAGGCTTCTGAAAGGCAGGTGTTGACTGTCCTCATCCCAACCTGGGCAAACGGGTACTGAGCTGTGATGGCATCGGTGAGGCAACACTGGCCTTGACCAGCAGATGGCAGAAGTTATCAATATCTGGGATCCAGTGGGCAAGGGGTTGCCTCACCCTCCCAGCCTGTGCAATAGAAACTGAGGGGACTTGGGAGCTTTAAATGCCCAGCCATTCTCCCAGTGCCCCTCTATGGGAACGCTGCTCATTCCAGCGTGCAGGTGTTTACCATTCATCCCACAATTCATGTCTGTGCCAGCCTTGGGTAAGCAATGAGAACACGACCGGTTCCTTTCCTTCATCTAATGAGGGACAGACACCAGGACAGTAAGCGCTATGATAGCACTAAGCGCTATTCTCCCCCTGGACAACAATCCAAATGCCTGCCTCTGTGAAGTGGTCCCTGACCCCAGGAAGCTGGCTGCTCTGAGGACCCGAGGCATCTTGTGTAGCAGTGCCTATTTTAGCCCCTGCCGTGCTCTGGTTCCTCTGTCTCTGCCCATCCCTCACGTATGAGGGAGTATTCCACTTCCACCGTTAGCCCTTGTTTCTTCTTACACACACACACACACACACACACACCCTGGGCTGTGGCCCACAACTTCCATCTCTACACAAAACAGACTACTCCTGCCTCCCAAGGCTCCAGCCGGTGTTCCACACCAATCCTCATCTACTGTCTACATGTCTTCCTGGATGTCGGGGCTACACATCCCGGTCTGAAGTCTTCCCCTTCCCTGGATCTGTTCCTCTTCTGAGCACCAGTTCTGCTCTCATCTGCACAGAGTCACCAGGGCCTGTTGCCTCTAGTTCATAATATCTGTCATTGTTTTCATGTTTTACAACAGACATACTCTTTTAATTATTGAAATAAACTCTAGTAGTATTAAATAAATTCTTGAGTGCCTTTGACACTTTTCTGCATCCAACAGGTCCTGCTTTTATTCAGATCATAGTCTCTGGTCTCTCTCCTGGATACCACAGCAGCCTGCTACAGCCAGCTGTCCTCCATGCTGCTACAAAGGGGCCTCTGCCCTGGCTTTGGAAACTTCCACGCTAGCCACTTCCAGCCTGGACCTCTCCCATGAATTCCAGACTCACAGAGGCAATGGCCTACTTGCCCTCCCCATTGGGAAGTCTAAGGTGCAACTCAAACTTTAATAGGTCCAAACCCCAAATCCTGATTTACCTCCACCTTCAACCTGCTCCTCCTCGAGTTCTTTCCCCACCTTTGCAAATGCAACACCATCTTTCCAGGTGTTCAGGTCAAAACCCTTGACTCCAAGCCCGGCTGGTGTGGCTTAGTGGTTGAGCATTGACCTGTGAACCAGGAGGTCACAGTTCCAGGTCAGGGCACATGTCCAGGTTGCAGTAGGGGGTGTGTAGGAGGCAATCAATCAATGATTCTCTTTCATCATTGATGTTTCTATCTCTCTCTCCCTCTCCCTTCCTCTCTGAAATCAATCCTATATAATAAAAGGCTAATATGCAAATTGTCCCCTTGACAGGGAGTTCAACCAGGAGTTCAACCAGGGGGTGGGGCCTGCTACCCAACCACACGTGTCCCCTCTCCCTGGCTGGCCCAGCCCAATTGGCCGTGATTGGGGTGGGCCAGCTGGACCCCACCCGTGCACGAATTCGTGCACCTGGCCTCTAGTCCTATATAATAAAACCCTAATATGCAAATCAACCGAACAGCAGAATGACTGGTTGCTATGATGCGCACTGACCACCAGGGGCAGACGCTCAATGCAGGAGCTGCCCCCTGGTGGTCAGTGTGCACCCCCACAAGGGGAGCGCCACTCAGCCAGAAGCCCGGCTCATGGCTGGCAAGCGCAGCGGCGTTGGCAGGAGCCTCTCCCACCTCTGAGGCAGCACTAAGGAGCCCTCGGGGGATGTCCAACTCCCAGACATCCTCCGAGGGGTCCCAGACTGCAAGAGGTGCAGGCTGGGTCCAGGGACCCCCCACCTCCACCCCGTGTACAAATGTCGTGCACTGGGCCTCTAGTAAAAATATATTTAAAAAACAACAACCCTTGACTCCAGTCATCCTTGAGTCCTCTCTTTCTCTGTTGGTTCTACCTTTAAAATGTATCCAGAACATGACCACGTCTCACCATTACCACTGCCATCACCTTTGTCCCAACCACCTGCGACATTGCAACCACTTCCTAAATGATGTATCTACGTCCTCCTGTCTCCTTCAGTCTATTGTCCACTCAGCAGTCAGAGTAATCCTGTTAAAGCCAAGATGGATCATGTCCCTCCTCTGCTCAAAACCTGTGGCTCCCATTCCAGTGAGGGACTAAAAGCCAAAGGACACTATTACTTATAAGGCCCCTTCCTCAATTCTCTGACATTAGCTCCTCTAAGCTCGTCCTCACCACAATGCTCCAAGCATCCTTGCCTTCTTGCTTTTTCTCCAACATTCTCCCTTCTCATGGTCATTGCATTTAATGTTCCTTCTGCCCAAAATGCTTTCTCCCAGAGATATACATGGCTCCCTCCCTCACCTCTTTCAGATATTTATTTACTCAAACACCACCCTCTCAGGCCTCCTTGACCATCTCATTTAAATTGGAATTCCCACCTTGCCCTGGCCCGGTAGCTCCGTTGGTTAGAGCATAGTCCCGGTACACCAAGTTGGGGGGGGGCGGGGGTGGCATTTGTTCCCTGGTCAGGGCACATACAAAAAAACAACCAATGAATGCATAAATAAGTGGAACAACTGCCGGAGGCTAAAGCAAACAGTATTAGCATAAAAGTGCAAAAGAGACATTGGAAGACCAATGGACTTCGATATTCAGCGTGGCTGAATATCAGCACAAGTTTGCTCCTGCTGTGATTGCAATGGCTCCAGGCGATTTCCTGACCTGATAATCCTTACCTTTACCAGACTTTACCTTTGATCTGCCTGTATCCATTGCTAAAGGGCAAACGTGTATTCAAAGTGAATAAAAAGCAGATGGACCCAGTATCAGTTCCTCTAAATGCAAGAGGTTTCCACCTGGCCCCCCATGCCTTCAAAATTTATATTTCTTATATAGTGTACTCATTGTGTCCTCAGCCCTCCTGCAAGTCATCCTGAACTTGCCATGCAGGTCATGGTAACAACAAGTTGTTCTCTCTCTCTCTAAAATAAGTAAATAAATAAATAAAATTGGAATTCCCACCTTAAACCCAGCACCCTTTACCCCTTCTTTCCTACTTTATCTTCTCCATAGTATGTCATCACAGTTATATATGTTATTTAGTCATTTATTTTTGTTTATCATCTCTTTCCACTACTAGAATGTGGACTCTATGAGGACAAGGACTTTTGTCTGTCTTGGTTTCTGCCACATCTCCAACATCTAGAACAATCAGCACATAGTAAATGCTCAATTAATACCTTTTTATTGAAGGAATGAATGTCTGACTCTTGATTGCCTTCTCCTTGTCTGCAGAATAAAGTTTAACATTCAAGGCCTCCCTCACTCACCTCTTACCCACACTGACTCTTATACCTACCCAGTGTCTGGGCACACTCCTTCCTCCACCCAGGAAGCCTGCACT
>NW_005369443.1:571324-572952 GCF_000412655.1 Myotis brandtii | reverse complement strand
CCCCAGCCCACCTCCACCCCCGCTGCAATCCCACTCCTCCAACACCCAGCTCAAGCATCACCACCTCTGGAAAGCCACCCTGGATCTCTCACATACTGAAGCCATGTCTGTCTCTCCCACTACAGGAGGAGCACCTTAACTACAGAACAGTGGCCCCAGGGCATGGTTTCCAAGGTAACATTTGATGAATGAATAAATGATTGCATGAGAATAAGACATATCAGAAAGGCAGAGTTTAAGGTGAAGGGCACATGTTCATTCTTTATTCATTTCCCATGTTATCATTTAATACATTTCAGTAAGTGATGCTTGGCTTGACACCTGGGCTCTCTGAGGGTAGGAGCTGTCTCCCCTTCTTGCCCTCTCCCCACACGGCCAGACAGGACTCTGGGGTACACCTGTAATTATGCTGCATAGAGGAAAGCACTCTGGAGCCAGGAAGCACCTGCCCTGCCATTTGTTCCCTGTAATCCTGATCAAATCCCTCTAGCAGCTGAGTCCTGGTTTTGCATCTGTCTAATGGGTACCACCAAAAAGGGTGGGGCACCACCAATGCTTGTTCTGTGGGACATTCAAGGTCTGGACAACTGGAAGGGGTGTGGCTGTCTCTCATGCCAGGCCACATCTGAGCTACTTTTGGGCCAGATTTTCCAGAGATGGCTGGAACCGTGTCTTTAGCCTGTCTGCCAGCTAGCTAACCTGTACCCACAGTCTGGGACAAGTGCCAGATCCTGACACATTGGGCAGCAGCGGGCTGGCCCAGCTCCAGAGCAACACCTTGGCAGCCCTGGGAAAGGGAAGGGGGTATGTTTGGCTTGAGGTCAAGAGGGTATGGGCCAGGGCACAGAGGGGACAGCTGGTGTGTGTGTGTGTGTGTGTGTGTGTGTGTGTGTGTGTGACGGCTGTCTCAACAAGATGCTGGCAGAGACCAGAAAAGGAGCATCTGCTCTGAGCAGCGCCCCCCCACCCCCCCCCCCCCCCCCCCCTCTCCACCACACACACACACACACACACACACACACACACACACACACACAGTACTGCTAAGATCTTCCCATTCGTGCCACAGGGAGCTGGGTCCCAGCTTCTATATAGGAAAGAGGATCTCAGGCTTGGGGCTGGGGCTCGAGGTTGGGGATACAGGGATGGGGGAAAGCGAGGGAGTATAACTTAGACCTCCGTTCCCCACAGATAGAAGGGTTCCTGGATCCTGCTGGGAGTGGAAACTAAAGGAAAGGGGATGGTCATCCAGCATCAGGCCCGTGAACTGAAATTCTGGGGAAAGAGGGGTCAGAGCCTGAGGCTATGTGAGAGGATGAGGAAGAGCGTGAAGGGCAGGGGCTCAGAGGCTGGAACTCTGCAGGAGGTTTTTGGAGGGTCCGAGCAGTGAAATCAAGGGAGTGGGGGTTCCAAGCTCCGGAAATCCCAAGGGATGGGAGGGACTCTGGAGGTAAAGATATAGGAGGGCCCGGAACGAGGCTGAGAGGCTGAGTCGAAAGAGGGTTGGGACGACGGAGGGAGCCACGGCTCTGGGGCCTGATCCCGGCAGGAACTGCGCATCATGACGCTGGGGGACGAGGTCCCAGGGCCAGGACCCAACAAAGGCCCCTGTCGGGGGCGCGGACGGG
>NW_005369443.1:541418-570591 GCF_000412655.1 Myotis brandtii | reverse complement strand
TGGGGCCGGGCTCCGTGGCGGACTCTGCTCGCGGGGCTCCTCGCCGCCCCCATCACCTCCCATCACCTGTAGCTCCCATCACCATCACCTGTGGCTCCCCACCCGTTCGAGATTGGGATCTGCTGCCCGCCCCGTGCGGGAGGAGGGATCAGACCCGCCCCCGGTCCACCTTCGTGGCTTCCGGGCAGCCCGCCACATTTCCAGACCCTTCCGGGGTTCTCTGGTCAGATTCGGACCGGAACCTGTTTTCCACCTGTGTCTCAGAAGCCCTCGGGGTGTGTCTCCTGGGGCGGGGTTTAGGGGGTGCAGGGGGGTGCGCCCAGGTTCTGAGTTAGAGCCCACCCTCTCCCAAACCTAATAGAGACCCCTGCCGCCTGCTCCTCTGCGACCCCGCTCCCTCCTGGGCTTCTGCCATTCAGCTAGAGGTCTGCGCCTCTGCCCTTAGGGATGGCCCGCCCGCAGGCCTGGGGGAGTGGGGGGCAGTGACGGAAATGAAGCCTGCCTGTAGCTCTAGACCAGGTTGAGTTGTGTCTGGTTCCCTGCCTGACAGCCCTGCTGCTAGGCCCTGTCCGTGTTCTCTGGGGAGCCTTAGTTCAGTGGCTCCCCAGAACCCCACTCCTGCTGCCCACCTTGAAACCAGAGACCTGGGTCCCCTCATATGGAAAGTTTCAAGTGTCCTTTGGGTTTGTCCTCACTGCCCAGAGGCTCCCTGTGTTTGTTTGTGCCTGGGTCTCCCCTCTATACTAGTCCCCCAGGCAGCCTGGGACTGGGACCTGTACCTTCCTGCCTCCATTTCCCCCTTGCTCTGGCTGCCAGCCCCCGCCCTACCAGTCAAACCTGTGTTATTCCTGGCTGAGTGCCCAGCCCCCAGGGTAAACCCCAGGAGGTTTCAAAGGAAGAAGATGGTCCCTCATGTCCTATGTGTTGTCTAAACACTCCCCTGCCAGCCGATGCGGTTGCCCTCAAGTTTCCTCTGCTGCCTCCTCGAGTCAGAAAGAGTTATCTTTGCATTGGGTGGTCTTACGGTGCATCTGCTGATGTTTGGGTCAGATAAGAGTACATGTGGCGACCAATGGTCAGAGGGAACACAGTCCTCCACATGAGACAGGACCTCTGGTTCATCAGCCTGTATTCCCTCTGCCGAAGGGGAAACCGAGGCACAAGAGAGCAGGTGGCTTACCTCGTAGGTCAAGAGGGATGGTAGAAAGGGGCTTTGCCTAGTCCCGAAGACAGGCAGACTTAGGCCTGGTTGGGACTGGGTGACCCCCAGGAGAGCTTGAGTTGTAGAGAGCTCAGGCCCACTTCTGTTGCCCTGGTATGTGTCTCTGTGACCCCTCTCCTTCCCCACCCCACAGTAGCCCAGGTGGGCCCTTCAATGGTAAGACTGGTTTCTCTGTGAATCAACTGAGGCTTCCTCTACCAACCCCAGCCCTCCGGTGTTCTGAACCCACGGATGCTGCCATACTTATTGCTGGAAGGCATGCCCAATAGGGGTTTCTAGCCGCCTTGATGGGGTGCTGGCAGGAACCCACAATGGTGGAGTGGAACAGCTGGGGGCTGCCATTCCCACAAGTTTCCCTTTGGGCCTCAAGTTCCCATCTATGAAGTGGAGATAGGAAAACCTAGAACCCAGATTCTCAGGGCAAGAGGAGTGGCTCCTCAAGTCTCCTGACCCTGACTCCATATTTGGGGGAGACTTGCAGGATCCAGAATTTTCAGACCAGAATCCCCAGGAACCAAGAGGCCAGGACTTCCCACCCAGGGGTTCCCCAGCTGCTCCAGTGAGTTGGACAGAGGTGGTCCTTGGGGTAGCAACCTCCACCCCCTCAGCCCTTCTTCCTCCTACTCCTCCCCCTTCCCCACTCAATGCCACCACATTTGGAAGGAAGGCCCGCAAAGGGAGCTTATTTATAAAAGTCACACTTGATAAAGGAGCTGGCACGTTTCCTTGGCACTCTGCAGGCCAGGTTCAGCCCCCCAGCCTTCTCCAGTCTCCTCCTCTCATACGGAAAGTGAAGGGATCTTCAGGGTCAGTGTGAGGACTCAACACTAGGCAGCCCTCAGAGATCAGAAGGCCAACCGGAGGCTTAAGCGGGGCAAACACAAGCCCAGAGTCCTACAACCTGGGAGACTTTTGAGGCAAGGTGTCCCAGGCAGCCCTGCCCAGCATGCAGCTGCCTCCTTCCCCCACTTCGGAAGTCTCCCTGGTTTCCTTTCTGAAAACTTCTTGGAGCTGATCCATCCCTCCCTGGACCCAAACACTGTTTATCTACATGTGGGACACAAGGGACCTGCTGTAGGAGCCAGAGAACAGAGGGAGGAGGGAGAGTTGGGGCTGCCAGACCTGGGAAGAAACCTTCATGGAAGAAGAGGACCTGGGATGACTCAGGAGGAGGAGTTTGGTTTGAATGGGGGGAGAAAGGTGGTCTAAAGGAGGAACCAGAGTGAGGAAACGCAGAGAGGTGGGAATGCCCATCCAGGAGAGAATGGTGGGTGGTCGTGACACCTGGTCTAGAGGGCCCAGCCCACAGGCGCAGCTGGGGGAGCCCTGGATGGGAAGCCCAGTGCCCCCCTTTGCCCACCAGTTTCCCTTTTCTCTCTCACTGGTGGGAAGAGACTGGGGGTCCTAGAGCAACAACAGGCAGGTTTGTACAGGCCTTAGGGTAGCGTCTCCCTCCCTCTCTCCAATTACCTCCTTGGGGTTTCCCAAAAGAAACAATGTATTTGAGCACATTTTCATCTGGGATGCAGCTGAGATGTTCTTTAGGGACTACCTAGTCCAGCGGTTCTCAACCTGTGGGTCACGACCCCTTTGGGGGTCGAACGACCCTTTCACAAGGGGTCGCCTAAGACCGCCAGAAAGCACATATATAATTACATATTGTGTTTGTGATGAATCACTATGCTTTACTTATGTTCAATTTGTAACAATGAAAATACATCCTGCATAGCAGATATTTACATGACGATTCATCACAGTAGCAAAATTACAGTTATGAAGTAGCAACGAAAATAATGTTATGGTTGGGGGTCACCACAACATGAGGAACTGTATTAAAGGGTCTCGGCATTAGGAAGGTTGAGAACCACTGATCTAGTCCAACCTGAATCTTACAAATTGGAAAACAGGTCCAGAAAGGGCCAGGGGTTTATCCAAGGTCACACGGTATCTAAGGGCAGAGCCCAGCCCCTGTCCATGGCCTGAAACTGCCCGAGCTCCTCTAAGGCCCTGTTAAGAGAAGGGATCTGATGGAGGAGGGATAACACAGGATGGGGAGAGGGCCAAGGATCAGACTGGAGAGCCCTCTTTCCTGGAGGCTCAGCTTGGCCTCTCACACAGGGGACTGGGCTCTGGACCTCTCTCCTGTAGTGATACTGACTTTGATTAGTCATTAAAAGGAAGAAGGGGAAAAAATAGCCTTGAGGCAGACAACAGCAACTCCTACTCAGTAGGAATGAATCAACCCTGCCGGCTGGCCTGCCGCCATCCCTGGGGACTGGCCTGCAGGCGCCTCTTGGAGGAATCAAAGGCTTGTTTCCTGGAATCCTGGAGCCTCTGCCAGGTGAGACCACCAGGGCTGCCTGGCCTCCACTAGGGGAAGGTTAGGGCTTCCTGCCAGTGGTTCCAGCCGTGTCTTCTCGTGTGTGATGGGGGCAGTACCCCCTCCCACCCCGCCCGGTGTTTATTCCTGGTTGCTCAGGCTGGAAGTGGTGAGGCTGGAGCTGAGACAGCCAGCCTGTCAGAAGGAGTGAGACCAGACCAACAGTTCTCAGTCCTGAGTGGCCTCACCAGCCCCACCCCCATAAATTCTGATCTGAACTCTCTGGGGTAGGACCCTGAAAGTTGCTTTTTTCAAATCCTGCCAAGGGATGCTGGTGCTGGACCAGGGTGGAGAACCATTGAAAGATGAACAGAAAACACCAGGACAAATCCAATGCTAGTTGGATGTGAGAGGAGGAGGAAGCGTAGATGTCTCCCAGTTTCTGACTTGAGGAGCCTTTGGGAACGGGTTCTGAGCAGGGAGTTTCAAAGGAGGAGGTTCAGGAGAAAGAGGCGGAGCCTAGTGTTGGGCAGGTGGCAGGCAGGATGCCCACAGATGTCTGGCTGGGTTGATCCCGAGGACGTTTGAACCTTCAGGCTTGTACTTGCCCCGTGGCTCTAGCTGCCAGTTCCATGCAGAAGCCTCCCAAGTCCCCAGTTCCAACCCAGCCCTCCTTTCAGAGCTGTGACTGCCACTCAGAGAGGGTTGGTGGATTCCCAAGGGAGTTGGGGCCCTAATCATTCAACAAATATCCAGATACCCACTTTTTAAAAAAATATATATTTTATTGATTTTTTACAGAGAGGAAGGGAGAGGGATAGAGAGTTAGAAACATTGATGAGAGAGAAACATCGATCAGCTGCCTCCTGCACATCCCCCACTGGGGATGTGCCCGCAACCGAGGTACATGCCCTTGACCGGAATAGAACCCGGGATCCTTGAGTCTGCAGGCCGACGCTCTATCCACTGAGCCAAACCGGTCAGGGCCCAGATACCCACTTTACGTATGTGTATGATATTCACTCTGGCCAGCCCAGGACACTAGGAAGATGGCGTGCCAGCCTACTTCCTAGTTCCTTTTGGTCAGGAGTGTGTGTCTGTACTGCGGGCAGGGAGGTAGGGGTGCTGGCATCCTACATCCTTGTCATTTATTCAATGTCCAGTGAGAACTGATTAAGGGTCTGAGTTAATCTGGAGGACATTTCTAAGAAAGGTGCAACAGGGCTCTGGGCTCAATGTGTATGAGGTTGCAGGGGGCAACAGACTCACAAACCATCAGATTCTCACAAGCTAGAACAAGGATCAGAACAAATGAAGAAATGAAATAAAAAAGTTCCTTTACTTGAGGCCTTCCTCGGCAGGAAGTGCTAGAGGATCACTTATGTGATCGATGGCTGCATTAACAGAGGTAAAATATGTAGAAAGAGGGAGGGGATGGCTAGTACTTTGGCACTGCTCAGACCACAATCAGCAACAGGTTCAGTTTGCATCCTGTACTACAGGGGAAGACAGAGGTCAGACTGAACAAGTCAGGGGCAGGAGCTACAATTTAGGGCCCCTGAGAAGGATCTGAAGGGGAGGGAATGGTGAACTTGAACAACAAAAAAAAAACACAAAAAACCCAAGTAGGATATGGATGCTGCCTTCAGATTTCTGGCAGGGTCAGCTGAGGGAGAGGGCACCAAAAGGTTCTTTATGGCCTGGGTCCAAAACACAGGAAAGGGAAGGACTTTCTAACTATTGGGGCTGCTCAAAATGGGCAGAGCTGCCTGGGGAAGCCAATGCCCTCACCATCACAGGAAGTGTGCAAGCTGAGGCTAGAAGCTGGGGCTAAAGTGACTTTTCAGATCCCTTAAGGCCTGAGAGTCTGTGGCTCTGGCTCCAGTAGGAATGTGAATAGGGCATGGGGAACCCAAGGGAGCTGGGAATGCTTCTGGAAGGAGGTGGCATCTAAGGATGAGGAGAATGCCAGGGTTATGGAATCAGCATCCCAGGCAGAGGGAACTGCATGGGAAAGCAGGGAGGACCTAGGGTGGATTGTAGAGGTAGGGAGCTTGTTATAGGTGGGGTGTGCTGGGGTCAGATTTCAGGCTGGGGCAGTGAGGTGAAGGGGAGGGTGCGGGTGAGAAGTCCTAAGGAAGCAGGACTTAGTAAGGAAGGGTTCCCTTGGAGCATCCCCTCAAAGTTTTGCTTGGAGCCCCGGTTGGTTTGACCAAAGCTGCAAGGTCAGGCTTTAAACCCTCCAGTTTGTCTTTGGGTCCAATCTGAATGCCCCAACCTGGGTGCCCCAGTCAGACCCTAGCCCAAGGTGTGCCATTCCCCAGCCCTACCCTCACAGACGGAGAGCCTAGAGGAGGGCTCTCCTGCCAACCTTCTTTTGTTGGAGAAACTACCCAAGTCCAGCCTTCAATCCTCTGGGGAGGCTGTGGAGGTAGCAGGTCAGACTGGCTGGACATCTGAAGAAGATATGAGACCCAGAGAGGGGCACAAGCCCAAATCCGAGGGGTCTCGGGCAGTGACTCTCATCTCTAGTGACTCAGGTGCCCTTGTCTTTAGCTCTAGCTGGTCACTGCTCTTCCTGGGAAGGAAGCTGGACAATTCTCCTTCTGCCTCTTTGAGTCTACCCCTGTCCTTCTTTGGGCACCAGAAGACCAGAGGGGGCAGGGCGCTGAATGGCTGGAGCTCCTAGGGTCACTTGCCAACCTGGCAAGCTGCCCAGGAAGGGGAACTGGGCTCTTCTAGGCTGCAGTCTGCCTCAGTTTTCCTAGGGAGTGCTCCTCTGGCTCAACTCCTGGGCCCGGGGGTGGGGGTGGGGGGGTCTGAAAGTGTGGAAATGGCTCCTAGATTGCCTGTGTCTATGGATGGGCTTGGTGGAGGGAGGGGGGCCACCTGGTAGCAGCTGCAGGCACTTGTGTGAGCCAGGATTTATTTTAGCTGCTGGGGGAGGAGGTGTGATCTCTTGATGAGAGGGCCCCTCCAAGCTGTCTCCATAAATCTCCTAGCCAAGCCCCATGTTGGTGGGGTAGTGGGACCCCGAGAGCTCCAGGGGCACAGCCCTTTACAACATGCTGCGCTTCCCCATCCTTCCTCAGCCCTCCCTCCCTGCAGGCAGGTGTCTCTGCCCCCATTTTGTAGAGAAGAGATAGACCCACAGGATAAGTCCCTCAGTTTCCCTATCCCTTGACCTCTGCCTGCCTCTATCCTGGGCCCTGATGTAAGAGCGTGGAGGTGAGGGCCAGTGCCTAGCCAGCTAGGGCCTCCTCCCCTTGGGGCACTGAGAAATGAAGAGGTGTGATAGAGCCTGAGAACCCATCCGATGGGTGGCAGTCCTGCCCTGGTATCCTGGCCTTGGCTGTGGAGAGTGGGCTGACCGTGGCCGAGTCAAGGTATAGGGTGAAAGAGCGTGGAGGTGAGGGCCAGTGCCTAGCCAGCTAGTGCCTCCTCCCCTTGGGGCACTGAGAAATGAAGGGGTGTGATAGAGCCTGAGAACCCCAGTCCGATGGGTGACAGGATACCCTGCCCTGGGTATCCTGGCCTTGGTTGTGGAGAGTGGGCTGACCGTGGCCGAGTCAAGGTATGGGGTGGACAGTAATGGGCATGGCCAGCATGCTGGGAAGTCAGAGGTATAATTATCCCCACGCCGTGATGAGGGTGGCTTTTGTACAGCTGCTCCTAAGGCAAGCCCCAGCCAAGTAACATGACTGGCCTCTTGTACCTGTTGGACCCAGCTCTGGTCAAGGTCCCATGTCAAGACTGACCAGGAGAGAGAGGAAGCCCAGGCCTCCCCTTCCAGGGCCCTTGGGGGAAAGAGAGCTTGGAAACTCCTAGCCAGAAGAGTAGACAACGCTGGCTTCCAGGTGGTCCATCTCAGGCCAGGATTTATTTTAGCTGCTGGGGGAGGAGGTGTGATCTCTGTCTCCATAGATCTCCTAGCCACGCCCCACTTGGGGCCAGTTGGGGCCCCATGGCCTGGGGACCAATCCCTGAGCTTTTCTTGCCCAGCCAATGGCAGGGCCTCCTGAGCAGCACCCTAGAGTGAGGGAGGTTCTGGGAGGACCCCAGTCCTGTGGGGAAGGGGAAGGCAGCTGGGCAGGAGGAGTCCCTGGCCTGGAGATGGAGACTTGGCCGTTTCCAACTTGACAGGCAAGGCCCCTCTCCTTATGCTGGGTCACCAGGGATCTTTGAGGTCTCCCCGGGCTGGGAGCAGAGGGCACAGCCAGGGCTTATCCTTGCCAAGAGGGCAGAGGGGCCTGGTTGGGCCCTGGAGCTACAACCTGCAAGCCTGTTATACACGGATGCCAGGCATTGGGTCCCAGGTCCAGTGGTCCCACTACAGGTATGCTCTTGTGTCCCCACCCCCGTGCAGGCCAAGGACAGCGATGACGACGATGATGTCACTGTCACCGTGGACCGAGACCGCTTCATGGATGAGTTCTTCGAACAGGTGGGAGCCAGCACACCCAATCTCTCCCCATACACTGGCAGGCCTTGGTGACCACATCTCAACTCTGAGCCAGGCCTTCACTTACACACCTGATCCTGGCTCAGCAGCCCTTGGCACCAATTAACCTATTTTGAGAGTGAATAGACTGAAGCTCAGAGGGGAGCAAAGTTTAGGATTGGACCACTCCTCCTCACTCCAGTCTAGAAGGAACTTGGAGCAGCCAGCCCCCCCACCAATGGAAGCCTGGCCCTAAGCCTGATTCCTGGCCCCACTCTGGACAATCGTCTGTGGATTTTCTCCTGATCACCTGGCTTTGGTCCACAGGTAGAGGAGATCCGAGGCTTCATTGACAAGATCTCCGAGAATGTGGAGGAGGTGAAGCGGAAGCACAGTGCCATCCTGGCCTCCCCCAACCCTGATGAGAGTGAGTGTATAGGTGTGAGGGGTGGGTTTTAGGCCCCAAAGGCCTCTCCAGGAAGGCGCTGCTGCCTGGCCAGGTTTGGGGGGGCTCTGTGAGAACCTCAGGAAACACAGCTGTCCCAGGCCCAGGATGGAGGGAGAGGGGAGGGTCTAGTTTCACACACTGGACCCAGGTCTCCCACAAAGACTTGTGTGGTGGGAGGGGTGGCCCTCCTGAGACCTGGGTGGGTCAGGCAGCCAGCCTGCCCTCCCTCGGTAAACTGGCTTTTTTTTCTAAGGCCCTGGGCTGGCTGCAGCCCTGGGATTCTGGGAGGAAGGCAAGGAGGGGGAGCTTACTCTCATGAATAGGAGGCCTCTCAGCCTCGCCCCTCCCTTTTCCTTGCCTCCCTGGGGAGCAGATGGCAGCTCTGAAGCAGCAACGCTGTAGGAGGGCAAGCTGGCCAAGCAGGCAGAGCTTCCGGAAAGAGCTGGCAGCCTTGACATCTGGCCACTGGTACCCTGGAGCCAGGCATTCTCAGGACTCCAGGAAGTCACCTCTGTCCCTCCGCACAGGGAGCCTGTGTGTGTCTGCATTCTCCTCTGTCCCCAGACAGGTCTCCCTGACCCAGCTGTCACAATGCCTGTTGAGGTGTTGATCACTACACTATTACGTGCCAGGCTGACAACGTGCAGGCTGGAGATCCCCTTCCCTGAGGGAGCGCTTCCTCAGCCCCAGGGGCAGTGACAGGGCCAGGGCTCACGCCTGCCACCCAGGCACTTGGGCTTGCTTTCAGTTTCATCTCCAGCGCTGCCTCCCTGTTCATGGCCCCTCACCCCCCAGGCCCACAGACGCCCTCAATTACCCAGAAAAAAATCTCTTCATAGCCCCAAAGTGTGCTTGAACCCAAGGCCAATGCCACACCAACCAAGCACAGTGCCAGGCCCTTGGAAGGCAAAATAAGTGAACTGGGAGCCTGGGTGACTGTCTCAGAAAGCGGTACAAAGGAGAGGGGACCCACCCAAAACAGGGCATACATCCACGGCAGCCCCCTCTCCCCAGAGGCTGGTCTGGGACAGCAGCATGTGACATGGTTTGTCTGTGTGCCCGTGTGTATGTGGGTCAGTGTGTGTCAGTGGTGGGTCACTGCTGGTGAGAAGGGGGCTGATTATGGGGCAGGAACTATAAATAGCTGGAGACTTGGCCTCTCACCTGCTGGAAGGTGGGGTGCCCAGGTGGGGTGATGAGCTGCCCAGCTCCTTCCCGGCCTCCCTTGTGCTCCGCGGCATTTCTCCCCATGTCGGTCAGCAGCAACCAGTCCAGAATTGCCACCTGTGAGCTGAGCAGTCAGGTGGTCGCTGATGTGGGCTGAGTAAAGAGGGGTTCGAAGGCAAAGGCGAGGAGAGTTAAGGAGGAGTCACGAGAAAAGATAGTGGTGAGTGGGGGGCGCTTTCCTGGGCTGAGGCTGGCTCTGCCTCCTCTGGGAGCTGCTATCTGGACTGGGCTATTTTGGGTCTGAGCTAAAAAGGCTGAGACGTTAGAGCAGCTGGTAACCAAGTTTTCCTTTGTTCAGGGAGAGACTCCCTCCTCCGCTCCTTAAAGCCCCCCACTCCACCTCACTCATATTCCCCTGGGGAGTGGCCTCAGCTGCCCCTCCACTGTAAACACCCCTCCCCAACCCCCTATAGAAGCCCCAGCCCTGGAGGCAGCAGAGGGTAGAGGGGAAAGGTTGCAGCCAGGAGCTCAGTTATGATTTCTCTGGGACTAGAGGCTGCCCTGAGGCTGGGGTGCTGTCAGGACCCATTGTTCCACCCAGCACCCCAGCGGGAAGCAGCCATCTTGTCCCCCTTTTGCCAACCAACACCTCGCAGGGATTGAGGCAAGTTGGGCACCCTCGTGGCTTCTACCAGCTTTAGGGGGATGATTCCATTTGGAACAAGGGCCAGAAACACCAGCTACCGACCTTCTTCAGCTTCACCCTCTCATAGGCCCTGCTGCCTGCTACCTCCAGAGCCAACTACCTCCAGGGGGCCCAGCTCTTTGAAGCTCTCCCCCATCCAGGCCAGGTGCCTTCTGCCCCTATCCACCCCCCTGGGCACTCAGCAGTTGGCCTCCACTGAGCTCAGCACCTGGGGAGGGGCGTTTTGTGAATAGAACAAGGTTTGCCCCGCTCAGGGTGCTTGATGTAGGGGCTGGCTTCTGCCTCCCTGGTCCCTGGCCCTGTCAGCCCACTGGCTGGATGCTTACCCCCGAGCCACCAGGTAATGCTAGGTGAGTTCACACCCCCCACCTTCGACTCAGGCAAGTATCAAGTAAATGCTCCCCAGTGCCAACTCCAGCATCACCAGCTGCTCCACAATTATTTCTGCCTTAAATTTAGACCCATCTGTTATCTGCAGGGGGTGGGGGAGCCAGCGAAAGAAGAAGGGAGGCTCCTTGGAAAGCAGCATGAGAGGGGGTGAGGCTGCAGCTGGTGTGGCCCCGGCCCAAGATTGGAGGGGCAGACAGAACCTTAGTCAAGGAAGAAGGAAGACCCAGGACCCAGGGTCTGTCCAGAGCCCCCCACCGTGGGCCCCTTGTGTAGGAGGCTGAGCCTGAACATTGGCATGGGGGAACCCAGGGTGTCTACCCCCACCCTTCTGCCTCCCCAGAGACGAAGGAGGAGCTGGAGGAACTCATGTCCGACATAAAGAAGACAGCAAACAAAGTGCGCTCCAAGTTGAAGAGTGAGTCTGGGCTCCAGCCTTGTCTAAGGTGGGGGGCATTCCAAGCCTGCTTCCTCCACGCAGCCCATGGGGTTTCATCAACTTTGAGGGGGTACATTGGGTCTTGCTTTCCTTTATGAGGCTACCATCATGTGCCATTCACTCAACAGCTATCTTGCTGGCCTGTTTGTGCCAGAGCCTGGGCTGGCCCTTGGCTTCGTCCAGGAAGTGCTCCGCTCTGGGCATTGTCCCCCACTTCACCTAAAGAGGATTAGAGGAGTAGCTAGCACTGCCGAGTCCCACACAGAGCCTCCATGTGGCTGTATGGGCATATATGTGCATGCCTGGAATGCACAGGTCTAGGGGCTGTGTGCCCTGCAGGTGGCAACCACTTGACCCTTTCCACTCCGGACATGGCCCCGTGTTGGGTGTACAGCCTTCCTGAGCAGGAGAGAGACAGCATGGGCCTGAGCACCGGGCCTACATGTAGTAGGAGCTCACACTGAGAGGAGTGTGATGCATATGTACACACACCTACACATGCATCCTGCCTAGAAGGGTCCTGGCTGGCTCCTGCATCGATGCCTGGCCCTCCTTTTTCCTCTGGTTCCCATGTGATCCCATTTACAGGCCACACAAGTCCGCCCAGGGGAGTTCCTAAGCCAGAGCCTGAGTCTGGGTTGGGGATCAGTGGTGAATGGGGCAGATCATGGCTCAGCAGCCATCTGTTCCTCCAGGCATTGAGCAGAGCATCGAGCAGGAGGAAGGCCTGAACCGCTCATCCGCTGACCTGAGGATCCGGAAGACGCAGGTGGGGGCTGGGCCTCTTGAGTGGGCAGCTGGCCTCTGAGACTCTTGGGCCACGTGGGGCTGGGCCTGACACCTGTACCCCTATCTCGGACCCCTAGCACTCCACGTTGTCCCGGAAGTTTGTGGAGGTCATGTCAGAGTACAACGCGACACAGTGTGACTACAGGGAGCGCTGCAAAGGCCGGATACAGAGGCAGCTGGAGATCAGTAAGCTGAGGGGGTGGGGTTAGAGCTGAGGGGTGGGGCCAAGACTGAGGTGCAGAGCAAGGCTGCTGCTGAACTCCCTGGGTTGGGCTGCACTCATTGGGACCCCTGCTTGCAGCTGGCCGGACCACAACCAGTGAGGAACTAGAGGACATGCTGGAGAGTGGGAATCCGGCCATCTTTGCCTCTGGGGTAAGTGTGGACCCCACCCTTCCCACAGGGACTCTTCCTTACCAGGACCCCGCCCACCAGGACCCTGGGGTGCTTGATATGGGCAGTCTTTGGACATAGCCACTTTGTGAGACAGTTTTTAGAGAAGGACAAGCCCCAGAGAGGGGCGGGGACAGGTCGAGGTCATATAAATGTTAGTGGCAAAGGCCTGGTTCCTCTCAGTTGGATCGACTTCCTTGCAGCCCATTTCCCCACCAGCTTGGGCCTCCTTCCACATCCTCAGGACCTTTTCCCCTCTCGGTGGACATGGTGCCATAGCCATCTCCAAGTTCAGGTGAAGCTCGGTTCTCTGCGGAGCAGAGGACTTCCTGAAGGAATTAGTTACAAGTGAGGAGTTTCGGAGTGTGGGTTTTAGGAGAAAGTGGGGACAGCTACATTCAGTGCAGGAGGAAGAACAGGAGGAGAGGGGACAGGAGAAAGGCAGTTTAAGGTCTGGGTCCATGAGGCAGTCATCTTGGGCTCTATACAACACTGGTGATAAGAACTATCACTTAGCAGTTACTATGCACAAGCACAGGTAGGGAGTGTTAATAGCCCCGTAGTACATGTAGAAAATAGGGTCTCAGAGAAGTTAGGTAACAGCTAGGAAGAGCTGAGCAGAAAGTGGGGAGAGGGCCGCAGTTAAGAAGCCTCAGACCCTCCTTCCAGAACATTCTGCACAGGCCACTGCTCATCCTAGCTACCTTTGTAGTTGGCTTCCTGCTGTCCTGGTCCCCATTCTCACCCCCTTCCGCAAGTGCCTGGGTCCCAGCCCACTGCTCCCATCCCTAGATCATCATGGACTCCAGCATCTCGAAGCAGGCCCTGAGTGAGATTGAGACACGGCACAGTGAGATCATTAAATTGGAGAACAGTATCCGTGAGCTGCACGACATGTTCATGGACATGGCCATGCTTGTGGAGAGCCAGGTGAGGGCCTGGGGCCCCACTGCCCTGCCCCCCAGCCCATGGCAGCACCCAGGTCTGCCCTAACCCCCACCCTTTCTGCCCAACACGCTGCCCTGCCTGGGAGGGACCGAGTCTTCAGGTAACTAGCCACCTGCTATTGAAATTGCCTACAGGGCCTCACTCACCTAAAGGCCCCTCTCTGCATGGTTCAGCCACCAGGCCCCAGTCACTGCATGGCTCTGCTTGGCCCTCCAGGATCCCAGGCCCTGCATGGCCCTACCCACCTTCCCCTGTCTTATCCACCCTCTGTTTGTCATGTAGGCACTGTGTATGGGCATTTTTCTAGGAGCTGGAGATAGAGCAGTGACCAGGACAGCTGAGGGCCTGCTTCCTGGAGCTAATGTTTGTTGGGTGAAGGGCAGCGTAAGTAAATGGCAACTGGAATATTCTCCAGTTGTGCCAAGTGCTCAGGAGATGTTAGAAGGCAGCATGGTGATAGCGCAGTGGTTCTCAAACTTTTAAAGTGCCCAAGAAACACTTGGAGGGCTTGTTTCCTTGTTTGTTTCAATCCCCATTCCCAGAGATTAGTAGGTTGGGGTAAGAGCCTGTGAATTTGCATTTCTAACATGTGCAAGGGTGATGCTGATGCTACTAGTCCAAGGGTCACACTTGGAATACCATTTTGATATGGAAGCCACTTTGGATGGGGTGCCTAGAGAAGGCCTCTCTGAGGAGGTGGTGTTTGAGCTCTGGAGACATCCCAGAGGAAGAATGAAGAGCTGGCCCAGGCAGAGGGACCAGCAACCATGGTCCTGCCATATTTGAGGAGCAAAAGGAGGTCCATGCAGCTGGAGCACAGGGGCAGCTGGAGATGAGCTAGACAGGGGGGCCTTGGCAGGTGAAGTCTCTTCTAGATTGGCAGGTCGTAAGTATGGGAGTGTGACCTGAGTCAGGAAGCAGGGAGGTCATGAGGATGCTGTTGCTGCCATCCCAGTGAGAGATTATGGTAACATGGATGCCTGTGGAAGCGATGACCTTGGAGAGAGAGCTCTCAGTTGTCAGCATGCTGTTGCTGGGAATTTTGGGCAGCGTCATGGTCGGAGTGGCCTCTGCCTACTGCATGGGACCAGATTGCAGTGCCCAAGAGGACTATGGGGCTGAGTGGGGGCGGGGACCAAATACAGAGCTGGACAAAACCGTCAGGCCCAGGGATGGAATGGGGGGCTCACTGGTCAGCTTGTGATCTGTGGCCACAGTCAGGCCCACCTGCACCAGGCACTAGGTTAGGGCCCCAGCTGAGTGTTCTCTGCATGGTCCCCATGCCCTTGGCTGAGACTGCATGGCCAGTTCCCTCCCCAGGATGGCTGCTCTGCAGGGAGAGGCCGGAGCTACCAGGGGTGTCTGGCCTGCGGGACACAGGTGAGAAGCTGTACCCCATCCTCCTCACACTCCTTTTCTCTCTCTAATCTCAGGGCACTTTCCTAAAGTCTTGCCTCAAGCCCCCTTCTGACCCTGAGGGCGGCTCTCTGGAGCTTGGGTGCCCCTGGCCCTGCAGGGGGAGATGATTGACAGGATTGAGTACAACGTGGAGCAGTCGGTGGACTACGTGGAGAGGGCCGTGTCTGACACCAAAAAGGCTGTCAAGTACCAGAGCAAGGCGCGCCGGGTCAGTAGCCCCAACTCTACCCAACATTTCCCGCACACCCATTAGTGATCACAGATCCCTCCTCACTCTGCCTGTCCCACCTCTCAGCTCTTACTGTAACCTCACCCACCTCTCCCAGGTTTCAGTGCCTCACTTTAACCATCCTCGGGCCCATTCCAGGTCATCACCTTCCCCCCATATCACCCCCCCGACTCTCCAACCCTCCGTCCTCGCTCCCAATAGCCCCAAGCCCCTAAAAGCTCTGCCCACCTCCAGCCTCTCCCATGCTCTGAGGCCTTTCCTTCCTGCTTCTCTGGTGCAGAAGAAGATCATGATCATCATCTGCTGTGTGGTCCTGGGCATTGTCATTGCCTCTATCTTTGGAGGTATCTTTGGATAGAAACTACCCCACCTGCCTCTCCACTCTGGATGGCCCACACTAAGGAAGCTCCTTGGCTGCTGACTCCCTTTGGCTCGGAGCCCCCTCCATACCCACCCTGCCCTGAGCCGTCATGTGCATGATCTTTGTAACAGTGTGTGTCTGTACAAAAGAGGCAGAGGGGAGCCAGGCTAGGAATCAACCAGCGGGTGGGGATCAGGTCAGCAAGGGACAGACTCAGGCCCTGGCCCGGCTGCTTCACCCTTCCCAGGCAGAGCTGCCCAGGTAGCCATGTTTCCCCTTCCTCTGCCTTCAGTAATTCCACTCTTGCCCTGGGGTCTGCCCTCTCCATGCATCAAGGCTCTCTGTACCCCAACCTTGCCTCCTGCTGACCCCACCATCTATCCTGTCCTCTCCAGCTGTCCCCCCTAAGCCCAGCCCCCTGAGGGGTGGGGATCAGCTGGCCACATGGTGCTGCTTTTCAGGTTAGGGGAGGAATGGCCCTGAGAGACAGCCCAGCTCTAAGCCTCTAACAGCCAGTCACTGCCAGGGAGGCTCAGGGTGCTGTGGCCAGGTAGCTTCTGGCTGTGTCAAGGCCAGACTCTCTCCCCTATCTAGGGGCAGAGTCCAACAGGTCTTCGGCTGCCTCAACCTCCCCACATTCCTAGAGCCCCAGGAGCAACCCCCCCAGGCTATGCCTGACCCCAGATAACATTCTGGAAGAGGCTGGCTGGTGCCTGGTCTCTAGCCACCCTTAGAGCCAGGGAGACAGAGCAGACCTGTCAGGCCAAGCCCACCGCCTGGGCCAGCCATTCTCCCCAGCAGGCCTTAGCCGGGTCCTCAAGCCATTGTGTGTTGCATGTTTGGGACAGTAGTACCCGCTCTCGTGCTCTGGGAAGTCAGATGTTACTTCAGGCCTGCAGTCATGTCCTGCCCTTGCTGTTCCCCACTGATGTGCCACATGAGTGTCAGGTGTCTTGGATGCAGTATTCAGCAGCCAGCCAGGGAGGGGTACCTCCCCACCATCTCGGGGCTTCTCAAGTCAGAAACATGCCCTCACTTCAAGACCCCTCTTCCTTGTTGACAGGCAAGGAGTGTGCATGCGAGTGCATGCAACAGGGGATGGGGCCGTGTCTGAGCCCCGCCTTTCCTCAGCTTTGCTCCTGTCCAGTGACTGTGACCACTGTCCGCGTGTTGCCTTCTTTACCGACTTCCCTCCCCTCCTTTACCCCTTCACCAAAGGTCTTGGTACAACCAGCTGCCTGTTTTGTGAAATTTTTATGTAGAATAAACATTTGTATCTGTCCCGTGCCTCTGCTCTAGATTTCTTACTATGACAGTGTCATGGCCTTAGGACTTAAAGGTGAATGTGTGTGACAATATGGGGAAGGGGCTCGAGGCGAATGATCCCAGCCTCCTCCCTCAGGCCAATAGGTACTTTGGATACATTTCATCCTGTCCATCCTTCCCAAGTTTGCCTAAATTAAAGAAATCTACCTATTCCTGTAAGTGTATAAAAGCACTCTTAAGTTCTAATTTGGACCTGTGGAATCGAGTGGTAGCTACCACCAACAGAGGAACTTAAATTTGTTTAGGACCATAGAGCTGGAAAATGCCAGAGTTCCATAGAAAGTGGTTTATTACTTTTACAACAAAATAAGATGCCGTTAGAACTTTAATGAAGAAAATAGTATTAGATTTTTTTGCTGTTGTTAATCCTCACCTGAGGATTTTTCCATTGCTTCTTCAGAGAGAATGGGAGGGAGGGAGAAACATCGATGTGAGAGAGACACATCAATTGGCTGCCTCCTGCACACACCCCAACCAGGGGCGGGGAGCCAACCCATGACCTTTTGGTGTGCAGGCCGCTCTAACCACTGAGCCATGTTGGTCAGGGCTATTAGAACTTTTCTAGACACTCTTTTGTCAGCTGATGGAGTAGATACTTCAATATATAAAACCTTCCAGAGGCAGTGCCTGAGCTGGATGGCACAGCTCACAACTGTGTGGACCCCGAGCTGTCCCACCATTCAGTGCAGCTAACAGCTCAGAAGTAGGGCTTGCGCTTGCGGCCGGTGTACTGAGTGTCAGGTCTGACTTCCCTGTGAAGAAATAACGGGCAGGAAGAATAGAAGAGTTTCAGAAGAAAGAACAAAGTACTACTGGGACCCCTTCAAGTGTAGGTGAGCCTTTACCGGTCAAGACCTCCCTTTATCCGCAGCAGCCTACCCCTGGCCCAGGTACTCACTTGCCCTGGCGTCTACGGCGCTCTTTCTTCTCCAGCACCCACTCTCGGGTCTTCATCTTCCTCACCACCCCACTCCGTGCAATCCTGTGTGGGACCCTGTGCCGGAGACACGGCTGTGAAATGATGGATGGAACAGCCTGACTGGCACCCAAGTTAATCCAGGCAGGAAAAAATGGTGAACTTCCTTTGAGTTAGGGGCCTTAGATGCCCATCCTATATAATAAAAGCCTAATATGCAAATTGACTGAACAGCAGAACAACCAGTCGGTGTGGGGCAGGGCTGGTGGGTGGACGGCACCAGGCCAGCCAAGGCAGGTGCTAGCAGGCAGAGGGAAGAGACGGCAATGGGGGGGGGGGGGGCGGGGGGGGGGGGGGGGGGGGGGGGGGGGGTGCTGGCCACTCACCTGGCCGGTACCGTTCCCCTGACTGCCCTGCCAATCGCCTCCCGCAGAGGGAGGCCAGACTGAGGGTTAGACCCGCTCCCCGTGGGATCGGGCCTAAGCCGTCAGTCGGACATCCCCCAAGAAGTCCCAGTCTGCAAGAGGGCGCAGGCCAGGTTGAGGGACCCCCCTGAGTGCACGAACTTTTGTGCACCTGGCTTCTAGTTCTACAATAGAAGTTGCATCTTTGAACCACCCCCCTCCACCACCACCTCCATCCTGGTACCATCCACTGGGGTCAAAAGCAACTTATATAGGAGGGCAGAAGGTGCAAGGCCCCACTCACTAGCAGGCATATTTGCAGTAGGTGACCAATTACTGGGTCTGCACACATCCTGCTTAGGGAGCAGGCAGGCAGGGGCAAGGCTACTTTTTGGGCAACCTGGGCCAGGATTGGTTCACAAGAGCCTAGCAATATCCACAGAAAGTCAGAGGCCCAATGTCCACTGCTGCCACTTAAGGCCCTAGTCTGGTGGTGAGGTCAGCATACCCCATCAGATAGGGGCTCCCAGCAATAAATGTCTGAAGTAGGAAAACAAGGCTGCCCAGCTCGTGACAGCCCTGACAATAACCCTCAAGGTTTGATCTTGGCCTCCAGCCCTGGCTGAGGAGAAAAGAAACCCCCTGCAGCCCCAGGGAAAAGAGGCCTTGAGAACAGGGAAAAAGCCTGGGCTCCCTAACCACTTCCCCCACCTGGCAGTTGGGATTACACTGTTTCCAGCATAACCCAAACCAAGCAAGGATGCTTGCCATTTAAGTGACCACCATTTCCTGGTAGGGTGGAGGCCAGATAGCAAGAATTAAGGAATGCACGAGTGGAACAATATTGATGCAAAAGAAATGTATAAATTAGGTAAAGTTTTTTTGTTTTGTTAATCCTCACCCAAGGATATTCTTTCCATTGATTTTTTAGAGAGTGGAAGGGGGTGGGGTTGCAGGGGGTATGGGGAAAAGAAACATTGATGTGAGAGAGCCACACACATTGGCAGCCTCCCACATGCACCCAACCTGGGCTGGGGATCGAGCCTGCAACCAAGGTACATGCCCTTAACTGGGAATAGAACCTGCGACCCTTTGGTGAGCAGGTCGATGCTCTGACCACTGAGCAACACCAGCTAGGGCTAAGTAAAGATTTTAAAAACTTTTAAACTCACCTATTTATAAGTGGCCAGAATGTGATTAGAGAGAAGTGATAGTAATGGGAGAATCTCAATAATACTTCTAATAGGCAATCTGGGGACTTTGAAGGGAAGAGTGAGAGCCTGCAGAACTAGGGGAGACAAGGTCTGTGCCAGGCACTGTGCTGAGTCCTGAACAAACATGCTCTCTACACAACACACTGCCCAAGAGGGTGGCAATATCCCCCCTTTTTAAATAGAAAAATGGACGCTCAGGCCACAAAACTTACCCAAGTTTACAGTTAGGACATATAGTCTATAAACACCGGTGTGAGGACAAGAGGGATCCTAAGATGGATGGAGGGAGTTAACAGCTTGTACTTCCTCTGTGAAGCAGGAAATGGGATCACTCACTGGGGGCAAGTGGTGGGTGCCCTAGAGCAGAAAACATCTAGAAGAGCTAAGTCCCCATGGGGAATGGGCTGAGAAAGGAAGCTAAGAGAGATGACTAGCGATCAGACAGCATAAATCTGTGGTGGACACAGAGTACAATCATGATTTTCACTGCCGGTGGGCCTTCTAAACTCATTCAATTCTCTGCCCATTTTTCCTCTTAAATGTCTTCAAAGTCTTAACACCTTCCACCCATATCAACCAGAACTAAGAAATAACTCCTTCACTATCTTGTAATTATGTGTTCAACAAATACTGAACATCTTTAATTAACAAGATACTCTTCTGATGGCAGGCACATAATACCAGTCTCCACCAAGTTTTCATTCTAGTTGGGGATACAAATAGCCAAGATTTAGAGCAGTTAAAGGTGTTAAGGAAAATAAAGGTAAGGGGAACTGAACTAAAGATAAGGAAAAGGAAAATGGCAAGATTTTTTTTAACAAAGAAAAAGGAAAGAATCAGTCTTGCTGCTGCGCAGAAAGTAAATGGAAAGAAACAAATACTAAAAGCAGAGACACATGGAGCTGCTTTCAGTAATCCAGGCAAGACTGGTGGTGACCTAAGACCAGGTGGGAGTGGGGAAAGGGTTGGAATTGGGATATACATTGAGAAGAAGGGTGCAGGACTTGCAGATGGACGATTGGCTATGAGAGGTAAGGAAGGTAAGAATAAGTGAGAATGGTAAAGAATGGACAAAGGAAGTCTGGGGGTGAAAACCCAGAGCTGTTTTGTTTGAGACATCTGTGGGAAGTTCAGGTATGGACAGGGTGGGAAGTTTAGGTATGGATACTTAGAAGGCGGGTTGGCAATCAGAGGTGGAATTGAGGCCAAGGATATAAATCTGGGAGTTATAAGCCTGTAGTTGGTGTTTAAGGCTGTGCAGAGAGAGAAGGGGTCCAGGTTGGGCCCCAGAGTGCTCTAGAACAGCGGTCGCCAACCTTTCGGACCTCACGGACCACCGTGGACCACTGGTTGGCGAATGCTGCTCTAGCAGAGTAGACTGAGACGGAACAACCAGTAAGGTTAAGAGAAAACCATGATAGTGAGTGGGAGGCCAAGTAAGGAAAGTGTTAAGACAGTGATGGGCTGAGTCAGGTCCTATTGAGCAGGCAAGTTAAGATAGGATAAAGGCCTGGCCAGTGTTCTCAGTGGTTAGTGTCAGCCCACACACCAAAGTGTTAAGGGTTCAATTTCCAGTCAAGGGCACATACCTGGGATGCATGTTCTATCCCCAGCTCTGGGCAGGGCTTATGTGGGAGAGGCAACCAATCAATGTGACTCACATCAATGTTTCTGTTTCCCTCTCTCTCTCTTTCTCTCCCCCCTCTGCCCCCCGCCCCCTCCACTCTCTCTAAAAATCAATGGAAAATATCCTTGGGTTGAGGATTAATGAAAAAAATATATATAAGGATAAAGTAGGGGAAAAAACAGAAGTGACCATACATTTGGCAAGACAGGTTGGTGGTGGCCTTGACAAGAGCAATTTGTGATGAGACAGAAGCATAAGCCAGAGAAGAGGACTGAGAGAATGATAGGGGAGAAAGCAAGAGGAGGCAGATATGAGGAGTTTTGTGATATAAAGGGAAGCAAATAAACAGGGTGGTAGCTTGGAGTTGTTAAGAAGTAAAGGGATAATCTCTTAGAAGACATGAGAAATTGTGTAGCATGTTTGTGAGCTGATGCAAATAGCCCAGGAGAGTAAAGATGAGGATGAAGAGAAAGGATAGTCACAGGGGCCAAGAGGGGATGAGGTCCAGGACAGAGGTGGCGGAGGCAGCCTAGGGAAGGAGGGGACAGTCTGTCAGGCATGGCAAGAGGAAAGGCAGAGAGTAAGGCTTCAAGGCTGCTTACAGACATCCCAGCCTTAGACAGTAGCAGGCACTGGTTCCTGGTTCTATTACCACCTTGGTGTCACTGCCACATCTGAGCCCGGAACTTGGTGAAAGCAGAGAAAAATGGAGTGGTCTTGCCACCTCCAGCTTCCTCTGCCATGTCTAAGAAACCTAGCGGCAGTAACTCCCTGAACCTTGGGCAGGTTCACCTACGGTTCGCTTTACCTCTTGTTCGTGAATGTGGATTCCTTTGCCTCCTCTTCTTCCTTAATTTCATTTAGGCCCTGTAGGAACCAAAGTGCTTTTAGAGATTCTGGAGATCTCTAAACCCATCTGCCCTACCCCGAAAGGCCTGGGCTCCCACCAAGTCTAAGCCCTTTCCACAGGTACTAGGCCCAGCCTCACAAGAAGGGAACCCAAAAGACACACACCTGAAAACTCAGGGTCCCTCACCTTTGGCAGAAAGGTTGATGGCCCAGAAAACAAACAGAGGTAGAACCTAAAACAAGAAAAGTTCAAGGACTCATAAAGCCTTGCAGTGTAAGTCAAGTCCTCACCTTCCCTTCCAGCAGTGCCTCCTGCACGACGACTCTGGTCCACACCACCACCCTCTATCCAGCAGTGCCAGCAGCACGCTGGCCCGCAGCACTCACTTCTTCGCTTTGGCACTGTTGGGGTAGTCCACCACCACACCGCCAGTGAAACCAGCCCTGATGGCCTGGGTCGTGATTAGCTCCAACTGAGGAGAGAACATTGGTGAATCAGAGAGAAGCTGGGGGAGCACACTGCTTTCCCTCACTCCTCTTAAGCCAGTCTGGTTCCAGGATGGACGGTGCCTGGGAGAACTAAAGGTCTTCTTTATTAGACTGTTCCCAATTCGGAGTCCCCAAAAGCCACACAGAGGAAAGTGCAGGCTAGAGCCAGCCATGGCATACAGCCCCCTCAAGGGAATTACAGAACAAGCAATTCTCACTTTGTAGCCCAGGGAACCATCTACCCACTCAAATCTCAGGAAATGAATGGCCAATACTGGGGGCAGACTCATTCATGGTATTAGTCAGGGACAGCTCACACCTAGTCTTTCAAGGCCGGTAACTCCAACCTCCTCATTCCTTCCTCCTCCATCTTGCATTACACTCCTTAGAACAGACAACTGCTGATGTTCTCTCAGTCCCCTATTTATATATTTGTTATGGAAATCAGTTAATATATCACATTAACCCTACTCCACACCCACCACTCCTCCTTGGGATATCAGATCATAAAATATGTCATCAGGAGCCACAGGAACCACTCTCAGATATTCATTCTCTCCTTTTCCCACCAACCAGCATAAGGATCCTATTCTGTCACTTCCCAATAGTAGGAGGGCAGGTGAGTGAGGAGCAGGATACGAACAGTTTACCTGTTCTGGACCCCTCCCACCTCCCTGCACCTCTAGTAGCCAAGAGGCTCACCTGCTCTGAGTTCTCAGGGTATAGCTGCAGAACAGCTCGGGCTCCACGGACCTGCAAGAAACAGAAACATTCACTGTCTTACAAGCATCCCATGGGGTCAGGACCCAGGCACTCCTCCCTTCCTTATTCACTGACATCTGAGTTCCCATTATGCGCAAGGCACTGTTCTTAGGGCTGAGGTTACAGCTATGAACAAAAGAGAGAGCCTCTCCTCTGAAATTTTGGAGCTCACTTTTTAGCAGAGGAAGCAAGCTAATTTACAGTAGTGATTAAGAGCCAAAAAGAAAAATAACTTAGGAGGACAAAGGGATTGTGAGTGACAAGAGACTAATGAGTTTACTTTTGGTTCAAGGAAGGCCTCTCTTAGAGGGACACTTGAGCAGAGACCTGAATATATGGGGGAGCTGGTCATTCAAACACATGAGGGAAGAGCATCTCAGCAGAGAGGCAAACACCACCTTGCTCCCCATCTGAGCATCAGCAGAGGGAGGAGCAAGGGGTGGGAGTTGAAGGTGTGGCACTCTGGAAGATATGCCTTGTGTGTCCTGGACACGATGTCCCTGTCCTCCTTCTGTGAAGTCTAAGTCCCCAAACCAACTTCTGATGAAAATTCAGCACAGTGGACACAGGAATTTTAATTTGTCTCATATTTTGACATCAGTACCTTTTGCATTTCATTAGGGAGTGTTAAGCCCACTGAATTTTCTGTTCAGGCTGCAGATCACAAAAAGGTTCTGCCACCCCATGCAGTCCCACCTGAACAGCCCTGCCATGGGACTCCCCACTTCATCACTCTACCTGCAGGGCAAGGGAGGGATAGGCGGCCAGCCAGATGGGGAGATCTTATACTCACCAGCACAGAATAAAGAGATGAAAAAAAGCAGTACAGGCGCTTGGCGGGAATGTCTGACTTCTTGTTAGCATTACAGAGCCACTGCACAGCAGAAATGCTGAAACAGGAAGGGACCTAGTCAGGCAAGTGACCAGCACACCCCTGCCTCATCAGGACTCATACACCACACATCCTGGAGGTCCAGGTAAAACCCCCCTGCCACTCCCTTTCTTGGCATGTGCAGGTCCACTCCAGGTGACTATTCTACAACACTGGACCAAACAGGGTATCCCGAAGGTCGGCATTAACTTCCTTGCAGTCAGTCCAGAGAAACAGTTTCTCAACCTTTTTCTACATGTATCTCACTTCAAAATTACTCATCATATCAAGGCTCTCCTCTCTTCTTCTAAACAATCTTCCTAAAACAAAGAACTACTGAATAAAGCTCCAACTTCTTAGGATGGAGTTTTTTTAAAAAAACAGGCCCTAGCCAATGTGACTCAGTGATTAGAGTGCCAGCCCATGCACCAATCAATGTCTCTTCTCTCACATGGATGTTTCTCTCTCTCCCTCCCCCCACCCCCGCTCCCTCCCACTTTCTCTAAAAATCAATGGGAAAATGTATCAAGTGAGGATTAACAATAACAAAAATATTTTCTAGGACCCAAGCCTACACAATCTCAACTTCTATGAAATCCCTCATTCATGCCCATGATCTCTGACTCCTTTCCCCACCCACTTCCATGCCTCTGCAGACACTATTCCTTCACTCAGAACCCTCCTTGATTTTCCAAATTCCTCCCGCCCTTCAAGACCCAACCCCAACCCCTCCTTCTCAAAGCTTGCCTGTGCTCTTTACAAAGCTTTTTTAAAAAAATTGATTCTAGAAAGAGGAAAAGGGAGAGGAACAATTTCAATAGATTGCCTCCTGAACGCATCACAACTGAGGATCGAACCTGCCACTTTTTTGAGTTTTTTTTGTTTTTTTAAAAATATATTTTACTGATTTTTTACAGAGAGGAAGGGAGAGGGATAGAGTCAGAAACATCGATCAGCTGCCTCCTGCACACCTCCTACTGGGGATGTGCCCGCAACCAAGGTACATGCCCTTGACCGGAATCGAACCTGGGACCCTTCAGTTCGCAGGCCGACACTCTATCCACTGAGCCAAACTGGTTAGGGCAAACCTGCCACTTTTTGGTGTTCAGGACATTCCAATCAACTGAGCCACCAGCCAGGGCTTTCCTGTGCTTTTCTCTTCACAATTCAGGTGGTCCCATGACT
Source organism: Myotis brandtii (assembly GCF_000412655.1). NCBI lineage: Eukaryota > Metazoa > Chordata > Mammalia > Chiroptera > Vespertilionidae > Myotis > Myotis brandtii. The sequence goes on along the minus strand of NW_005369443.1, from coordinate 545,679 downwards.
CCCCAGTGCACAGCCCACACTCAGCCTTGTGTTTAACCAGTCCATATCTTTTAGCAGCTAATTAACCATGACAGAGACTATTTTATTTCCAAACTCCACAGCAGACTATACAACAAGGATGTCAAACTCGCGGCCCATGAATATTTTTGCAGCCCAGCCAATATAATGGTAAGATGCATTTTAATAAAAATTTCATAACTTAATTTTTACAATATCCTGTTATACATAATCCTATATAATAGAAGGCTAATATGCAAATTGACTGAACAGCAGAACAGCTGGTCACTATGACACACACTGACCACCAAGGGGTAGACACTCAACGCAGGAACTGCCCCCTGGTGGTCAGTGCCCTCCCACAGGGGGAGCACCTCTCAGCCAGAAGCCTGGCTCACAACTGGCGAGTGCAGCAATGGTGGCAGGAGCCTCTCCCACTTCCACAGCAGTGCTAAGGATGTCCAACTGATGGCTTAGGCCCACTCCCTGAGGGCTTCCGGACTTGAGAGGGCGGGCGCAGGCCAGGCTGAAGGACTCCCCGCTGCCCCAGAGTGCATGAATTGCGTGCACTTGGCCTCTAGTTATTAATAACGAACTACAACGTTCGCTAATGACTACTATAATCGTGTTGATTCATTTCCCTTACGTGCCTTACTCACAGGCACACCATTTCTCTCCACTAATATTAGCAGCGAATATTTTAGCAGCCGATTGCCACGTCATTAGTCTTGTACTGACTTGTTCGGTGTGCGCAACAGGAAATATTCGCTTTCGGAGAACAAGAAAAATAGGTTTATTTGCACCACGTTTATCAATTTGTGCAGTTATTCAGTGTCTGGTAAGTTAATGTTCAAGAAAAAATATTAATTTTTATTAAAATGTTCTATTCGTTTGTGTTAATGATTACTCATTTATTTCAGCCCTTTATATTCAGCATGTCTCTATGGAAATAAACCTACATCTCTATGAAAATTGAAGCTTTTTTTTTTATTGCGCCCCACATAAACTTAAATCTTGTTTATTTGGCCCGTGTTAGCCTTTGAGTTTGACATGCTTGCCCGCCAGGCCCCCCAAGATGGCCACCAGGCCTCCACGATGGCTCCTATTGGCCCAGAAAACCACCCCTCTCCTACCACACACACTCAAAGCAGACAGAGAAACTATATCAGAGGTGCCTGAACCTCTGGCAGTGCAAGAGAATCACAGTAGATAGTTTTGAAATACAAAAAATACCTATTTTGAGGCCTTGCTCTGACCTTATTAACCTAAAAATCCCATAGGATGTATAATTTTCAGTTTCCCATGTGACTCTGCTGCACAGCCAGGTGTGGGAAGCAGTGGTCTGCAGAACGAAGAGCAAAGCATGAAGACTCTTACCTGATACAACCATCAAAGGAGCCCGGTTTGAAGGGAATGCCCTGGCCCATGTCCCCCAGAAGTAGGTCTCCTTGTGCTTCTCGGTCCAAAGCTGCATCTGCATCGCAGAAGAGCAAGTGAGGGAAACAGACAATATGCAGATCTGCTCCACACCATGAGGGTAGCCACCCCAGTGCTAAATAGAACATACTTACCCAGCATGGCAAGGCTGATGTCGATGCCCACCCAATAGTGCCCCTCATCAGAGAGATAATCTCCACTCAGCCCAGTACCGCAACTGGAAGATACGATCAAACAGGGACGCAACAGTACGAGTAGCAAAGATGCCCCACAACCTGGGGAAACTGACTAGGCCCCAGGATCTCACCCAATATCCAACAGGAAACAGGGCTTCCCATCAGGCAGATCAAGGAGCTCCAATGCTCGCCCAGTCATCTTGGTCTGCACATCAATCATCCTAGAGCTAGGAAGGCAGAAACACAAACAAGTGTTTCTTGTTTGGTTCTGAGCTAAAACTGTACCCAGACCAAAAAAACACACACAAAATCTTCTAGAAAAAAAGAACAAGGTGCTCTTTCCTGGTCAACAAACTCAACTACAACTATTTAATATATATTTTTTTATTGATTTCAGAGAAGAAGGGAGAGGGGGAGGGAGAGAGAAACATCAATGATGAGAGAGAATCATTGATCGGCTGCCTCCTACACACCACACCCCCTACTGGGGATCGAGCCTGAAACCCAGGCAAGTGCACTGACCGGGAATCGAACCTGGGACCCTGCAGTCTGCAGGCCAATGCTCTATCCATTGAGCCAAACTGGACAGGGCTCAACTACAACTATTTAAAAGTAACCCCAATAACAGCAACATGTTATTTTGCTGTGGCACAAATTATAACTGCACCTGATGCAAAGCTAAAGGGAACAAATCACTTAACTAATGACCAACCATTGGGTATTTTCAAATCTATCAAGCTTTGATGTAGTTTTACTTAAGAACAAGTTTTCTGGCTCAGCTGGCATGACTCAGTGGTGGAGCATCAACCTATGAATCAGGAGGTCATGGGTTCAATTCCCATCAGGGCACATGCCTGGGTTGCAGGCTTGATCCCCAGTGGTGGGCATGCAGGAGGCGGCCGATCAATGATTCTCTCTCATCATTGATGTTTCTCTCTCTCTCTCCCTTCCTCTCTGAAATCAATGAAAAAATATTTTTAAAAAAAGAGAGAGAACAAGTTTTCTGGAAGAATTATCCACCATAGTGACTCTCAGATATAAGGATCAAGAATCACAACAGAAATCTACAGCAGTGCTGTCCAGGAGAATCATAATGCAAGCCACATGACTTTCCAGTGGCCACAGTTAAAATGAAATTAAATATGTAAAATTAACTAATAATTAACCAAATCCAATGTACCTAATAACTTTTTAACACGTTAAGCGCCCAGCCTGTTTTGTCTTCCGGACAGAAGGTATAGTGTCAGTCACCAGTGACTGACAGGGCACTTAACGTGTTAACCCAATATGCTCAAATTATTTCAACACGTAATCAACATAAAAATGATCAATAAGATATTTTACATTTTCTTCCTGCTAAGTAATTCAGACGCTGATGGCTACTGGTTACTGTAGCACAGAATAGGTCTATAATATATCTGGCTTTCCCAAGATCAGGTATCTGTAGACTCTTCTACAGGCTGGTTTATCAGAAAGGACAGGTCTGGAAGTCTGTTCTAGCCTTCACCTAGTTACAGAAATAACTACCCTCCATGAAATTCAGATACTACACCAACAGTTGTCAAGAGGATTTAGCGAGATTATACAAATAGGGGCACCCAGTAAACATTTATGAACATTTCCTTTCCCCCAATAGCATTAACCACTTACACATATCCACTGTCTCCTGCCTATTTTACCACATGTTTAAAACAAGTTGCCACAATAAACTGAAGACCCAGATAAAAATGTGATCACTGCCGTATTAATGCTGCGGTAACGGAGGCCCAGAGGGTTGAGAGATTTAACTAAAGCTGACTTTGCCAGTGTAAAAAATGGAATCAACCCAGGTCCCTTCCTCCCACCCCAACCGCCCCAAATTCTTCACGTTCTCCAAGCAATGCCCCAAATGAGGGCAACTTCCACCCCCGACGCCGCGCAATAGCCAGGCTCCCTTACTTGCGCATGTATTTCCGGGCTTCATTCTGGTCGTAAAACTGTGGGAAAAGAGAAAGAGAAAAGGGTAATGGGGGGGGGAATCGAAACGCTGAGCTTCTTTAAGACAGAAGGGCGCCCGAGGGCCGCAGGGCTCACCAGCTCGGGGGGTCCGCCGTGCTCCGGCCGGCGCCCGCGACACGCCATCCCCACGCTTCCACCGCGCGACAGCTGCTGGGGGCTCCCGAGTCCGGCGTGTACAGCATCAGCGCCGCGCCTGCCCCGTAATACGCATGCGCCACTCCTCTCCCCGCCTTCTCTTCTACGCGATTGGCTACCAGGATGACGCTCGGCGAACAACGCGGGCCTCCCATTGGCCAGGTGACCTTGGCACCGCCCTCCAGACCCATGCAAGATGGCAGCGCGACACGATCCGAGGTGGCCGCGTTTGTTACTGTGGAGCTTGTGGCGGGGTCGGGGGCCCCCGCCAAGTCGGGTGTCCTGCCACGGCTTAGAAGCGAGGACTTACTCCCGGGGCGACGGCCCGTACTCGCGCACGGCGCTGTATGAGCTGCTCGGCGTCCCGCCCACGGCGACGCAGGCGCAAATCAAGGCCGCCTACTACCGGCAAAGCTTCCTCTACCACCCGGACCGCAACGCGGGGAGCGCCGAGGCCGCCGAGCGCTTCACGCGTATCTCCCAGGCCTACGTGGTGCTGGGCAGCGCCCCCTGCCCCG
>NW_005369443.1:530012-541198 GCF_000412655.1 Myotis brandtii | reverse complement strand
CGGGGAGCAGCTGGAGCGGGAGCGCCGCCTGCGGGCCCGGCGGGAGGCCCTGCGCAAGCAGCAGGAGGATCGGGCCAAGAAGGGCTTGGGCTGGGACGAGATCCGAGACACGACTTTAGTCGTCCTTCTCCTCGCCGTCTTCATCGTCATAGGCATTCGTTCTTGATCGCGGGAGAAGGGGAGGGGAGCAGCCCCCCAGCCGCACCCCAGAAAACGGCCTTTCCCGTCTTGAACCCTTCGCTTTCCACAGTCTACCTCTGCTGGGGTCCGAAGGCACCGCTCTCCCCCTTCGCTTCCCCGCTCGCCCAGCTTAGCCTTTGACCCGCACCTCCTCTTCCCTGCGGTGCAGAAAAAGGAGGCTTTTCGGTGCCCGAGAAGGCGACCCCTATACGGACAGCCCTGAAGGCCTGAGAGTGAAGAGTTTCCTGGAGTCCCCTGGGTGCCTGCTTCCAGGGGTTGCCTTCCGGAGGTTGTCAACTTCTGAAACACTTGGCTCTGGCTTTATTGTCGAGCTCTGAGCAGAGAATTGTCTGCTCCGGCCCCGTGTTTGTGCTATGGAGCTCTGTAACCTTGAAACGTGCAATGTGGCCAGTTGTTAGCGGCCAAAAGAAAAATTCTGAGGTGTGCAACCTTGTCTTTCTGTGAGTTCCCCAAGCCACAGGTGAGACCTGATGCAGGCTACACATGTGATATATAGAAACCTTGCGATGGCCAGCCCCAAACCCCTCTCCCCCTTCTGCTGTTGGCATGAGGGAGTCGGGAAAAGCAAGGTCGTGGAGCATAAAGAATGAGTGTTCCTGTGCCCATACTTATCATATGACCTTGAAGAAAGTTACTCTGTGGACATGACGGCAGAGAGCAAACCATTTGCTCTCTTGAGGTTTGTCACACTTTTATTGTCCATAGTTGGAATGGGCTCAATGGTTAAAACATGCTAGTAGAGTCAGGTTTATCCCTGGGATAGTGGACCTGTCGCCTGGTTATCCCTTTGCCAGCTGGCCCTGTCCCTAACAGTGCAGCCAGTCCTCTCCCAGAAACAGAGCTCCTCTCAGTGTGGCCCCTCCTGTTTATCTTGAGTGCTTATTGCAGGGGTACAAGCCAAGTCCCGAAACGGTTGCTTGAGGCTGTGGGGAATTTTGGGAGTGCAGAGTTGGTGGGACTGCTGAGGACCAGGAGGCCTGTGGTGGAAACCCCTTGTTTAGAACTGCCTGAGTTCTAAAATTTGTGCTCAGCCCTTGGTCAGTCCTCACTTGGCTAGAGCAGTAGTAGTGAGGCTCTCTTAACCCCGAGTCACTGCACATAGGGAGTGCATGGCTGTGCGATTGTCAGTGCTCGGAGATTGATGCACTGGGGCTGCGTGTAAAGCTGTGGGATAGGAAAACCTTTGCAAGAGATCTACCACAAGGGCACAGGCCTAAGTCTAGAGTCTAAACAAAGCCAGAGGTGCTTTGGTATAGTAATACCAGTTCCTGCACTCACACTCTTGTGTGAAATCCTTGTATAAATTGGGATCAAACCATAGCTAGTTCACCTTGGGCTCTCCGATTCTCTCTAGCCTTAGATGTCGGGGGACAAGCCCTTAATCATGGCTTTGCAGTGACCACACACGGTTCAGTAGTAAAGATTTGAGCCCACCCTGATTCAGGCCCACTGTGCTCAGTGAGCCTTGATCTGGGGGTGGGGCGTACGTACTTTGAAAAAGAACATTTAATGTTATTATGTTTCATATTTGAAAAACAAGAGGGAGAGTGTTCTCTTTTCTTGGTAAAGAATTGTGAATTTATTAGGTCAATCTGGAAAACCAGGTGGGCTGAGCCCCAAAATGGCGCCAGCTGAGTGTTCTTTTTGAAATATAAACTACAATAAGTGAAGCTTAGTAAAATATGCAGAAGCTAGTGATTCCCAACCAAGGAGTTGGGGCATAACAGCGTCCTTTGGGCAAGATTCTATCAGAAGGAGTTGGAGTTCTTTTGGGCCTTGTTTGTGAAAGCACTAGTGGTCTGTAACAGCTGGGACCTTTTGCATGGGCTCCTTGACATAGACCTTTCAAGTTTGTTTTCTTTCTGTGAAGATCACAATCAAGAACATTTCCTGGGGCCCCAGAACATGGAAATAGATAAAAAGCTCAAGGAGGTTTCAGGTATGTGTGTGTGTGTGGTGGTGGTGGTGGTGTTGGGGTGGGGGTGGGTGTCCAGGCAATATGAAACTTTTGGAACATTCCAGAATATATATTTCATGCAGGGTAGTCAATAAAATTTTTAACCATCTAACTCAGTTTCTCCTTAGGCCTATAACTAGAGTGCCATTCTGCTTGCCTCAGCGATTTTTAGGCCAGGTTTGAACTCCGTAAGACCCCACTCCCTACCCTCCCTAAACTGAGTCTGGGCTTTTCATGGAAGGAGAGATGTGTGGGAGGCTTTTTGAAGGCCCCTCCAATGTTACCTTGTCCCCATAGTAACATTTCTCCCTTCCTACCTTGGGGAGAAGAGGCTGAACCAGGCTGAGGACATTAGCTGCCTTCTAGGCACTGTTCCCCAATTCCTGATCGTAGAGGACAGCTCAGACATGCTCAACTTTAGTCCATTTTTGACAGGAGATGGACAAGAGGGACCCAGCTTGTCCCAGGCTATGCTTATTGGGGTGGGAATAAGGTTGCAAGTGTAGTACAAAGTTGAGTGAGCAGCACACACAGTTCCTAAACGGGGAGACTCAGACAAGACAGGATCAAAGGTGTACATGTCTAGGCAATTGTCTTTGGACTTGATCAGGACTTTATTTCCCCTAAGCCAAATTGCTTTTCCCTCTGTTGCCCTTTATTTATTGCCGGGTGAAATCCTTTACTCATCCCAGTGCTGAGAGAGTAGGATTTCTTGCTTCCTTCTGAGGTTCTAAGCATTTGGTTCACAGGATGTACCTTACCTACTATAATGGTTCTAGCATGAGCCAAAACATATAAGAATAGCCTGCCTAAAGGCAGTGAATTGTCCATTTAGTCATTATTAACTCCACATACATATAAAACCATATGTACAGTGTGTGTGTGTGTGTGTGTGTGTGTGTGTGTGTGTAATAGCCTGAGGCTGAGGCAGCAAGGGTGGAGCCCAAATGAGTGGCCATCACATTCCCTTTTCGGAAAATCGTGAGGGTAGGAGACTGTGTCTTGGACCTTTTGGCTTCCTGGAAGGTCACCAGATCCCATGAAGAGAGGCTGAGAGAATGGACAACTGGTAAGTGGTGGTGCTACTTGAATTCACTCTCTCTCTCTTGAATTCAGTGCACGAGAAAAGTGGGCTCTCTCCTGGCCTTTGTCTCCTCTCAGTTCTCTGCCCTATGATGAGATTACACACTGCCACCCGACTATGGTCAGGATCCTAGGAGAAGGCTGGCCTTGCCTGCCCTCAGGCTATGCTTGTAGCCCTGGCAGCCATAGGGGTTGAGCAGAGCAACTGAGGGTCCCTCTGTGTTAAGGACCTGAGTTTGGACTTCGTGAACTTGTATATGCTGAGAACACTCTGCACTCATCCCCAAGAAGCCAGTGCAGAGTTCACCGTGCATCATGAAGTCATAGTGTCACTATGCGTCTAGCCATCATGCCACTCTCTCTTAAGGCTATCTGAACCTGAGGTCCTGACACTCACTAGTCTTGAGGTAGGTTGGCCCTCCCATCCTGCCTTTGCTTCTTCAGCATTCATATTTTCAGTTCTGGAGGGCACTGCTACTAGACAAAAGAAGGCCTGTTTCAGAATGACCAAGAACAGACCAAGATTCATGGTTCACACAGTGTTTGGCTGTGGCTGGCATAGTGTCTTAAAATAACTAGCCAATATTCATAATGGGGGGGCTTTGCATGAAAATCTAGATTTCTGACTTCTCTCAAAAAATTATGCCACAATTGAGCTCAGATAACCACGTTAGTGCCTGGGAGAAGCTGTGACATCTGCCTTTGAGATAAGATATTTCTCTACATTTCACTGCACTCCCACCATCAGAGGGAAAGTATGCAAGGCCTTGATACTTTGACCATTTTGCCCACAGTAGAGAAATATCTCTATCCCATATCAAGAGGAGAAATTTTTTAAAAGGACTGTACATTTCCAGAAAAGATGGGAGAGGGTGTATTTCTTTGTGGGAATGAACGGCTTTGCACCTCTGTGATTTTCCTGGCCCCTACAGGCATTTGAGTTTACAGCATAGGTAAGAGCTTACACTTTATGCGGGAGGCAGAGTGTAAATCTTATTTTCATGTGGGACAAGAAGAATCTTTGAAGAGGTCTACAGCAGTGGTAAGGTCCTAGACCAGTGATGGCGAACCTTTTGAGCTCGGCGTGTCAGCATTTTGAAAAACACTAACTTAACTCTGGTGCCGTGTCACATATAGAAATTTTTTGATATTTGCAACTATAGTAAAACAAAGACATATTTTTGATATTTATTTTATATATTTAAATGCCATTTAACAAAGAAAAATCAACCAAAAAAATGAGTTCGCGTGTCACCTCTGACTCTCGTGTCATAGGTTCGCCATCACTGTCCTAGACAAAGCCAGAGGTCCTCCCTCTGCAGAGTACTATAACCCCAGTTCCTACACTCAATCTTTTATGTACAATCTTTATATAAACTGGGATAAACCCACAGCTAATCCACCTTGGTCTCTTGGGAACCACTGGATTCTTTAACCTTGGAGGTGAGGGGCAAGTTCCTAGCTGTGGTTTTGCAGTGACCACATGATTCAATGGTAAAGAGTTGAACCCACTCTGGTTCAGGCCTGCTTAGGTCAGTAAGCCTTGATTGGCAACAAAACAAAACAAAAACACATTTAATGTTATGTTTTGTATTTGGAAAACAAGGGGAGAAGCTTAAGGAAACATGCAGAAGCTAGTGATACCTAAACAAGGAGGTGCATGTAACAGACTTTCTTGAGAGGTAGGAACTCTGTTTTTATCAAAAAGGGATGGGAGTTTTATTATTTGGACAACTTTTTGCTTTTGGTTTGTAAAAGCTCTGTTGGTCTATAATAGGTGGTTCCTTACTCATGGGCTCCTTGATGTAGACCCTTAAGTTTGTTCTCTCTCTCACGGAGGATTATAGCCAGGAATATTCGCTGGAGCCCCAGAATCTGGGAACAAAGTTCCAGAGGGTTTCAATTAGAAAGAGAGCCCTGCCTGCAACCTTCCAGAACATTCCATGTATTTTCCAGCAAGGGAGTTAATGCAGTTTATTAACCCTCCAATTCTAACCCTTTCCCATGGCCCCAAACCAGGCCCACTCCACTCTGGCGACATCTGTACCCATCTGCCTTGGTCTTTTTCAGGCTGGAGCTGAACACTGAGGGACCTCAGTCTCCACCCCCTGTAAAGCAGTCTGAGCTCTCTGATGTAGGTGAGGACTTTTGAAGGACCCCATACAGTCCCATGGAAACACTTCTCTCTCCCCTTCTGCCCCTCCATTGCTTGGGTCGTTCCTTTCTCTTCTTACTTGCCCTGGGGAGGGGAGGCTGAACCCTGCTTTTTTGAGGCTGCTCCTAAATTCATGATAGTGGAGGAAGGCTCAGACATGCCCACCTTAGCCCCCTTTCTCCTTTTAGTTACAAACTGCCTGTAAGCTTGAATCCAGAATGAGAGACGAGGGCAAGAAGGGCCCAGCCTGCCCCAAGCTGTGCTTAGCATTTAGGAGGTTGTCCAGAGCTGCTCTGTCTGTTGTCCTCGCAGGCAGAGATGTTTTGGTGTCCCTCAGCCTCCAGCAGCTCAAGCGCTAACAGTAAGGAGAGTAGAACCAAGGCCATATGGACGAAGGGTCTCATGTGGGCACTAGTCGTGCTTCCTTTGACCGTGCCCCTATGTGATAAATCTGACTGGGCTTGAAGGGCTCTGAAAAGTTCAGTGGGCCTGTCCCTCCCGACTATTGCCTTCATCTCTAAAGATTAAGCAGTCACAAAACTTGAGAGAAGGGGACCACCTACCTCCAATAGCAGCCCTGACTTAAAAGCCTCATAAAGAGCCAAAATCTGGCTCCTTGTGGTTTCCGCCCATTGGTCTAGGCCAGTGGTCGGCAAACTCACTAGTCAACAGAGCCAGATATCAACAGTACGATTGAAATTTCTTTTCAAAGCCAAATTTTTTAAACTTAAACTATATAGGTAGGTACATTGTTATTAACTTAATTAGGGTACTCCTAAGGCTTAGGAAGAGCCACACTCAAGGGTCCAAAGAGCCGCATGTGGCTCGCGAGCTGCAGTTTGCCGACCACGGGAGATGGGTCTCTCCATGAGTGTGGGGCAGAAGAGCTTCTTCATTGAAACCTGGTAGAAAAGCAATGCACACAGGAAGGTACTATATATGTCCTGTGTATGCCTGACCAACCTTACTCATTCTTTTAATACATTCCTTCTTCAAAAGAATCACACATGTCTAGAGACTTTCTTAGGAGTACACAGAATCTAGCCTAGTTTGCACTTTCATAAATACTTGATTGCATTTGGGCTATTCTCTCTCGTGTGATTGAAACTTTGTGGCCCATGCGCAGAAGTCGGTATTTTGTGGAAGAGCCACACTCAAGGGGCCAAAGAGCCGCATGTGGCTCGCGAGCCGCGGTTTGCCGACCACTGGTCTAGGCTCTGACCTCTGGCCCTACATGGATCCCTAAGTTGTTTCACATGGGACTTAGTCTCAATCCTTTCTTATCGTTATTACTCCAAATGTGCTGTTTTGGAAATCCCTCTCAGAGTGTAAGATTTCAGTGAAAAGTTGAGCCAACCCAACACTTCCCTCTTTGTAGATGTTTTATTCCCATTAACATGGACCAAGATCACATTTGCTGCTACAGCACTGACTGTCCCCTCTTATTTGTAAGGCCATCTGTGCCTCCCTGCCAAACTTCATCTCATCAGACTTGACCTAAGCGGATTCGGGGCATGTTTCTGCTTTCCCATCTTCTTTATTTTATTTATTTTTTAATCCTCACCTGAGGATATTTTTCCATTGATTGTAGCGAGAGTGGAAGAGAGAAATATCGATGTGAGAGAAACACATCAATTGGTTGCCTCCTGCACATGCCCTGACCAGGGCCTCAGCCAGGGGGGAGCCTGTAACTGAGACATGTGCCCTTGACCGGAATCAAGCTGGGACCCTTCCGTCTGCAGGCCGACACTCTATCCACTAAGCCAAACTGGCTAGGGCTGCTTTCCCATCTTGTCCCACACTCATCAGCCAAGCGGGCCACCTAGTGTTCACCCTAGCTGAAGACAGATACCTTCAGCACTATATAGCCCCCTCCAGCACTCTGGCAGTGACCATTTGGCAGGCCAGAGGAGAAGCAGGTACCATCTTGATTGGGCTTACAGATGACCCAGGAAAAGAAATTGCGTACAGGTGAGGCAATTGGAGACCAGTGAAGAAGTAGAGTGTGCTTCTGGCCAGAAGTGCCGGGAAGTTAAGAGTTAGGAAAGTCTCCCACAGATTGATAACCAGAGAAGGCTTCATGGAAGAGGCAGGAGCAGTGCTGGACCTGAAGGGCAGGCGGGCTTTGGATGGGCAGAGAGGAAGGAAAGGCATCTCAAGAATAGGAAGCGCAGGAGCTGGGATGGAGAGGCTGCAACAGCAGAGTGGCTGGTGGAGGGAGCAGAGAGGAGTCGAGCAGCATCGTCATCCTCATCATCACATTTATTGACGGCCCCTGGGAAGCGGGGCTGGGGACAGAACATACAAAGACAAGGACCTGCCCTCAAAAAGGTTCCATTCTAAGGAGACGGGACAGAAAAATACAGAATGGTCTTTCCTGGGGATGGCCCACTCTCACCTGTGCAGGTCAGAAGCCCCTGGCCTACCTTGCCCCATTGCCCCAGTGTCTGGAGCATGAGTGGGGCCCCAGGGCCATGGTTTCCTGGACCCTGCAGCTGGGACCTGACCACCTGGCTCCTAGGTGGTGGGCCCCAGGACTGGGGGAAAGGTAGGCTCAGTACATGATGGAAAACACTTCTATCAGCCTTGGCATTGACTGTGCCAGCCCAGTGAAGTGGCAGGATGTGATAGGCCCCCAAGGCAGGGCCTTGGGGAGAGCGGGCACCTTCCTAGGTTGCCATGAGTCAAGTTCTTTCACTGGGTCTTGCCCATCACCTGGGAGGTCTCAGCCAGGGACAAAAAAAAGGCAGTTTCCTCAATGCCAGAGGCATAACACCCTGCCCACCCACCCCCAGCCCTCTCTCTCTGGGCATCTTCCAGGTGACCCTCCTCCCCAGCTTAGCCTCCAGGGCCAGGGCCTGCCTGAGGCCAAGGGGAGGGGCCTGCCCCTCCCCCCACCCAGGCAGTGGGGGAGGAGGAGGAGCCACGCATCAACTTTGTCTGGGCCCCCCATTGGGGAGCCATACCCTGGATCCTACCGGTGAGGGGGCTCTGGCTGCGAGGGCCGAGGGCTCAGCAGAGGTGCTGGGCCAAGGGGGCACCCGGGGGAGCCCTTCAGCGGGGGCACTGGGCGGGAGTCCAAGGGGGGCAGGCTTCGGGGCACTGCTGGTGGCCCCCGGCCAGCCCCGGTGGGCAGGACAGCTGCAGCGGGGAAAGGTTTGGGGGGATCCACAGCAGCAGTGGGTGCTGGCTGGGCAGACCGCTCCCGGCGCCGCAGCAGCTCCTGCAGCTTCTCAGCCTGGGTCCGCCTCAGGTGGGCCAGGGCACGGCCTCGCTGGAAAGCGGGCAAGAAAGCCTCCAGGCTCTGCTCCCCCAGCAGCAGCTGCTCCATGTGCTCCTGGGACGGGAGGAAGGCACAGTTTGGGAGGAGCATGACCAAGACTGTGGACTGGCCCTCTATCCCTCCCCCCCTGAATCCCTTCTAATGGTGACCACAGCTGGGGGACAGAGCCACCTGAGTCCCAGCCTGGGTGTGCCTCTGACTTGCTGAGTGACTGCAGACAAATGTCCTCTACTCTCAAGCCTCTATTTCCTTACTACCACCAGACCTGCTGGGTCAGAGATGAGGCAGGACCAGAGATGGGGACCCACTGAGGTAGACTTAGGTGTTGCCCATCAAAGCTAGGGCCAGGCCCCCTCCTTCCCCGCCTCCATGAACTCACTGAGCACTATATTCCCAACCCAGCGCTGAGAAGTCTGTGCCAGCTCCTCTGTAGACCCAGCCTACTCTGCCCTGAGACATTCACAGGGGGCTCTCCTGGGGGCCTGGCACTTAGGACAGACTTCCTGGAGAAGGGGCTGTCAAGCCTGCAATGTAAGAATGAAGTGGGAGGGAGTGATAGGATGGGTCTCTCTCCTGTCCCCAGGCCCAGCCTCCCCTCCCCTCACCTCAGCTTCCTGCTCAGCCTCTTCCAGCTCAGCCTGCAGCCAGCCCAGGGCACAGTGGGGGCTCCAGCGATGCATGCTCTCCTCTGAGGGCCACAGAGGGACAGAGTGAATAGCCCCTGCCCATAGGGCCTGTCCCCCAGGACAGATAGGCCATAGTCCCAGGGCCCAATCCTGACTCTCCCTAACCCTGTGTGTGATTGTGTTTGTTTCTCCGTTTCCTCATCTGTACAATGCCATTGGGATCAATTTGAGCACCTTCCCCCAAGGTTCTTCCCCCAGTCTTAGTGCAAAAGAGGGAGCAGGGGCTTGGTCTCCTAGAGTACCCCAGGCCCTTGGATATTGGGCCCCCTTTTCTCCCACTGCCAAGGGCCCCACCTGGCCTCTACAACCCAGCTCTGCTCACCAACTATTCACTTCCCCAACTCAGTTTTCCAGGAGTAGCACCCCTCAAACTTGCCTGGGGAATAGGTCTGCCCAAGTCCCACCTTTCAGAGCCTAGCACTTCCCAAGGCCAACCAACCAGAGAGCCAACTGCCACCCTCCCAGGCAGTTCTCCCAACTGTCCCCTCACCCAGTCGCTGCAGCTTGTCCGCACAGCTCTCGGCCACCTCTCGAAGTTCCTGGTACTTGATGGCCAGGGCTGCCCGACCCATCTCGAGGCGGGGCCGCAACGCTAGGTTCTCCTTGGCTAGTGCGTAGTTGGAGGCCAGGCATGCCTCGCGCTCCAGCTGCAGGCCCTGGAACTGCCACCAGAGAAGAGCCAAGAGGTGCACTCAGGGAGTCTGCCCACTTCCACCTTCTGCCACCCTGAGCAGCAGTGCCCGGGGTCACGCTGAAAGCACCCCAATCTCAGGATGGGGAGCCAACAGGTGGAGAGACTGCAAGAGGCCCAGAAGGAGCTTCGCCTTGGGCTTCCTCTCTGGGCCTCAGTTTCCTCCTCTACAAAGTAAGCGAAAAACCGCTACCTTACAGGGCTGTGGTGAGACTGAAGAGAGGAAAACTAGGAAGGCCTCTACAAATGTTAGTTAATTTTTAATTTTTCAATTAATATGTCTGCTCAGGTCCCCGAGGAGTCCCCCTCCCTCCTCTGTCCCATTTTCCATGCATGGGCAGCTTCCCTCTCATTCCAGGCCTTTGTCTGCCTCCTCCTCAGGTGTTTGTGCGGAAAACACTCCCACCCCGGCTCTGACTGTCCAGAGTGGCCTTCACCCAGTCCCTGCCTAGTACCCCCTCAAGCCGCCCTCTCCTCCCCTCACACCTGTCCTTCTGCCCTCCAGTGGAATCCCCACCCCCCAAGGAATACACACCCCCTTTCCCTCCCAGATCCTCCAGCACCTCCCAGCTCTCCTTCTCTACAGCAAGCAGAGCCCCTTTCTTCCCTGGCTTGGAGAATGCTGTTTCCTTGTTCCTAGGAGTGCCCAGCCTCCCCTCCCGGCCCCTGGAGAACACACTACCCTCCATCTGTCCCCTATAGGATGCATATGCCCCTCCTGCCTGCCTCCCTCCAACACACACTTTCCCTTTCTGCCCCCCACAGCCAACCAGCCCCGGCCTATCGCCTGTGAAATATACAACTTTCTCTATGGTGGCCTATGGAATAGGCACCTCAGCTCTCAGCACCCCTACCCAGAGAAAGACACAAAGCCGCCTCCTGCACCCTCCAGATGCGGGCGCTCCCTCCTCGGTCCTCCCAGGTGTTAAACAGGCCCCTAGTTCTCCCCATGGAAGGCGCCTCCCCTTTCTGGCCCTACAGAACGTGGGTGTGCGAGCCAGGGCCCCCCACAACACAACCACCCCTGCCCCCCAGAACACACCTCCCTGGAGCATCCGCTGTAGGACACGCCTCGCGGCCATCCCGGGGGTGCATAGGCGCCTCCCCGGGTCTCTGGCGCCCCACCCGCC
>NW_005369443.1:511146-529547 GCF_000412655.1 Myotis brandtii | reverse complement strand
TCTGGGCCTCCCGCACCCGCCGATCGGCCCGCAAAACCATCCTCCCGCCGCCACCCGGATAGCTGAGGCGGCTTCTCTCCGCACCCCTCCTCTTGGCCATCCATCACTCACCACGCCCCCCAGGCACCGACTCTCCCACCCCAGGCGTTTACAATTTGCGGGACTATTTCACATTTCCCCTCTGGATTCGCACAACAATTTTCTGAGTTTGGCTGGGCGCCAGGAGCTCCTGCTCTGCGGCTAACTTGAACAAGTCGATCACCTTCCCAAGCCTCAGTTTTCTCTTCTGTAAAATGGGTTGATGATGCACAAAGTGAGGATTAGAGATAGTGAGTGTTGAGTGCTTTACCTGTAGTAAATGAATCCCTAATATGTTATCATTTTACAGATGAGGAAACAGATTCACAGAGATGATGTCACCTTCCAAAGTCACATTACAGGTGAATGATAGGCAATCTCAATTCTTCCTTCTGTTCAGGACCCTGCAGAGCACATGATTCCAGGTCACTGGGCTAGACCCTCTGCAGAGTTCATGGATATAGACGGACAGAGTCACATTCTCACACAGCTTACTCTAGGACAAGTCAGAATGTCAAGTTTCGCCACCCAGTGGCTTCCTAAGTGATTCCCGTGTGATGCCAGAGGATTGTCATTTGCCTTATCTTCACAGCTAGACTTGGCTAGTGCCATTGCCAGGAAACAGACACTCAGAGACTAAGCCACTTGTCTAAAATCAAACAGTAATGAGTGAGCTTGTCCCACTTTATCACACTGCTAAGAAAGCAGAGGTAGGACCAGGGCAATCAGAAAGGCTCACCAGAGGAGGTGACATTTGCTCTGGGTTTTGAAGGATGAATAGGAGTTCTGAAGTTAAAGGAGAAAGTAATTAAACTAAAGAGAAGTCCATAAGCCAAGGTATAAGGGCTGAAAGACTTATACCAATCCATCCAGACTCTTCCAATCCATCCAGAGCACAATGGGCAGATATCCAAGAGAGACAAAACTGATGAGTGGGATAGGACAGGCTTATTAGTAGACTATAAAGCCAATACTTCTTCCAAATTTTTATAATAACTGAAATTTGGTTTTCCCTTTCAAGACTCAGCTGTAACATCACCACCTCCTGGAAGCCCTCCACTTACCCAGGCTGGGTTATGTGCCCCTCTCCTCTGGGCTCCCACAGTCCCTGCTCTCCTTCCACCATCGTCCTGGGCATTATCAAAAGTCCCTCCACTTATCCCAGTTCTCTGGCTGTGATCTCCCTGGTTCTGCTCTGCCACCTCAGGACCCACCATTTCCACTAAGCATCCAGGGGTCTTCTAGACAATCCTACATGGCCCTCCTTTGGCCCCTTTCACTCTGAACTTCTTCACCCTAAGAGTGCTGGTAAGACCTCAGCTTGTCCCCCTCTTTCTCACCAACCCCCCTTTGTTCAGCCCAGTAGGCACCCTGTTGAATGCCCCACGAACCATGTTCTGTGTAAACCTTCCCCACATTCCTCAGACCCCTAAACCCACTTCTGCTGCCCATCACAGATAGAAGCCTCTGCCATTTTCTGCCTCGCCTCTTTGGATTTCTCTGCATATGCCTCAGTGCCCTCCCGACCCTCCCACCTCCAGAAAAAGCCGCCTCTCCTCCGTCCAAAGCCAATCCAGGTGCCCTTCCTATAGGCCTCACCTTTACCTGCCTCCTCCAAGATGCCTTGCCCCATTCCATCAGTTATGTCTTTCTTTCTCTCTACTTTAGACTGATAACCTCCCTTTCATTCATCCTCCAATATTTTGAAAGCATCCTGTTATGGGCTGAATGTTTGTGTCCCCCAAAATTCATATGTGGAAGGCCTAACCCCTCACTATGCTATTTGAAAGTGGGGCCTTCGGGAAGTTATTAGATTTAGATGAGGTCAGGAGATTGGGTCCCCCGTGGTGGCATCAGTGTCCTTGTAAGAAGAGAAAGAGAGCAGAGTTCTTTCTCTCTCTCCACGTGAGGACACAGCGAGAGCGGAGCTGTCTGCAAGCCAGGAAGCAGGCTCTCACCAGAAACGGAGTCTGCTGGCACCTTGGTCTTGGACTTCCCAGCCTCCAGAATTGTAAGAAGTTCATATCTGCTGTTTAAGCCCGCAAGTCTGTGGTGTTTCACGGTGGCAGCCCAAGTTAAGACATGCCCTCTACACTGTACTTCCTGTGTCCCTTTCCTGGTCTGACTTTACTCCCTCTCACCACTCCGGCGGGAACTGCTCCAGCCGAGGTCGTCGACCATGTTCTTACTGCCAGGACTCCTCTTTTCCACATTCAACACCACTGAGCACTCTCTTTCTTGACCCCATAGCAGTAGAGCCCAGACATTTCACAGCCACCAGGTTGACAAAAATGAAAAAGTCAGGTAATAGCAAGTGTTGGTGAAAGTGGGAGTGACAGGAGTGCTCATGCACCACTAGTAGGAGAGAGAACCGATTCACTGTGGAGAGCAGTCATTCAAAGGTGCTCATATCACATAGCCTAGTCGTTCCCTCGGTGGTAGTTGGAACAATGGCCCCCAAAGCTGTCCACATCCTAAACCCGGAGCCTGTGGCTATGTTATCTTCCATGGCAGACATGAATTTGCAGCTGTGATTAAGTCAAGGATCTGGAGATGGGGAACTTGTCCACCCTATGCAATCACAAGGGTCCGTATAAGAGGAAGGCGGGAGAGTCAGAATCAGAGAAAATGTGACAATGGAAGCAGAGGGTCAGAGTCAGAGAAATTTGGAGATACTGTGTTGCTGGCGTTGAAGATGTAGTGAGGAGCCACAAGCCAAGGAAGGCAGGTGGCTTCTAGAAGCCAAAAAATTCAAGGAAATGGATTCTCCCCTAAAGAGGGACGGTGACCTTGCCAAAACCTTCACTTTAGCCCAGTGAAACCCGTTCGGACTTCTGACCTCCAGAGTTGTAAGATAATACATGTGTGTTGTTTTAACCCGCTAGTGTTGTGGTCATTTGTTACAGCAGCCATAGGGAACTAGTACAAACTCCTAGGAATGTTCACTCTCTTGAACTAGGATTCATGAACAAGAATGTTCACAGCAGCTCAATTTGTCATAACAAAGAACTGGAAGCAACCCAAATGTCCAATGTACTCAGAAGAGTACATTCAGTATAATGTGATGTTGATATAAAGTTTAGAAACATGTAAAACTATACTTCACATTGCTTGGAGTTACATACAAAGTAAAGTATGGGAACAATAAATACCAAATTCAGAAGCATGGTTGTATGGCAGAAGAGGGATGGAATCAGAGAGGAGACAGAGGGGACTTCAATGGTGTTGAGAGAGAATTCAGTTTCTTTTTTTTTTAAATATATTTTTATTGATTTCAGAGAGGAAGGGAGAGGGAGAGAGAGAAACATCCATGATGAGAGAGAATCATTGATGGGCTGCCTCCTGCATGCCCCACACGGGATCAAGCCCGCAACCAGGGCATGTGCTCTTGGCCAGAATCGAACCTGGGACCTTTTAGTCCACAGGCCGATGCTCTATCCACTAAGCCAAACTGGCTAGGGTGAGAATTCAATTTCTTAAGCTGAGTGGGGGTACACAGGTGTACACTGTATTAATATTTACACTTTGGGTGTAAACTTTTATGTAAAGTTAAGAAATTTTTAGGGTCTATTTTTAGAACTTAGCTTTGGAGTTAGATAGACTTGGATCTCATTCTGAGCTCTGAACTTCCTATGTGACCCAGCGCCAATCACTTAATTATATCATATGTAAAATGAGAAGTTGAAGGATTAGGTGACTTTATATAAGCGTCTAGCATGATGACTAGTCAGTGCTCCAAAAACAGCAGCTGCAATGGGCTTATCTTTCTGGAAATACTCTCTTGGTTTGTAACTAATGGAACAACCATCTTCCAGGAAATTCCAGGAGTTGACTGTGCAAAGGGACACTTCGCCTCCGTGGTTCTCCTCCCTTCTTCAGTCCTTAAATTCATTGTTCTCCAGCCCTAGCCAGTTTGGCTCTGGATAGAGTGTTGGCCTGTGGACTGAAAGGTCCCGGGTTCAATTCTGGTCAGGGCACATGCCTGAGTTGTGGGCTCAATCCCCAGTAGGGGGCATGCAGGAGGCAGCTGATCAATGATTCTTTCTCATCATTGATGTTTTTCTCTCTCTCTCTCTCCCTCTCCCTTCCTCTCTGAAATCAATAAAAATATATTTTTAAATTAATTGTTCTCCAAGGACCTGACCCCCACCCCCTTTTTAAAAATCAGCTTAATTATATATGCATAACCCATGGACACAGATAGTGGAGTGGGGAGGGCCTGGGGTAGGGGCAGGGATGGCCTGGAAGGAGTTGATGGGGGAAAAAAGGGGACATATGTAATACTTTCCATAAAGATTTTAAAGATTTTTTAAAATCAGCTTTATTGATATATAGTTCACATGCCATACAATTCAAATTTAAATTGTACGATTCAGTGTTTTTGGTATATTCACATAGTTGTGCAACCATTGGCACAATCAATTTTAGAACATTTTCCATCATCCCCAGAAGAAACTCTGTACTCATTAGCAGTCACTTCCATTTCCTCAACCCTACCACCACCAACACCCTCAGCCCTAAGCAATCACTAACATACTTTCCGTCTCTATTGATTTGCCTATTCTGGACATTTGATACCAATGGAATCTTATCATATGCGGTCTTTTTTGACTAGCTTCTATCATTTAACAATGTTTTCAAGATTCATTGATATTGATATTGATTGATATTGTAGCATTTATTAGTACAGATACCTTTTTATTTCTTGCAATAAAATATACATGACATAAAATTTACCATTTTAATCATTTGCAAGTGTACAGTTCTGTGACATCAAGTACATTTACACTGTGCAACCGTCACCATCATCCATCTCCAGAAGTCCTTTCATCTTCCCAAACTGAAACTCTGCACCCATTAAAATAATAACTCCCCCTTCTCGCCTCCCCCAAGCCCCTGGCACCCACCATTCTACTTTCTGTCTCTATGAATTTGACTACTTTAGGTAGCTCATATAAGTGGAATCTTACAGTAATTTGTCCTTTTGCGACTGGCTTCTTTCTCTTAGCATAATGTCCTCTAGCTTCATCCATGTTGTAGCATGTGTCAGAATTTCCCTCCTGAATAATATTCCATCATATGTGTAGACCACAATTTGTCTACTCATTAATGGGTTGATGAACATTGGGATTGTTTTTTGACTATTATAATAATGTCATTATGAACATTCATATACAACTTTTGTATTACATGTGTTGTTTTTTCTCTTGGTTATATACCAAAGAGTGGATTTTAAAATGTTTTTATTTTATATTTTTATTGATTTCAGAGAGGGAGAGAGATATAGAAACATCAATGATGAAAGAGAATCATTAATTGGCTGCCTCCTGCGCACCCCCAACTGGGGGTTGAGTCTGCAACCCAGGCATGTGCCCTGACAGGGAATCGAACTGTGACCTCCTGGTTCGGATGTTCAACCACTGAGCCACACTGGCCAGGCAAGAGTGGATATTTGATAACTTTATGTTTAACCTTTTTTGAGGAAAGGCCCAACTATTTTCCAAAGTAGCTACACCATTGTACAATGTATGAGAATGCCAATTTTTTCACCACCAATAGTTATTGTCTATCTTTTTTATTATAGCTATCCTAGTGAGTGTGAAGTCGAATCTCATAATTTTGATTTATACTTCTCTAATGACTAATGTTGAGCCTTTTAAAGAATAGCTTTATTGAGGTATAAATGATGCACAATAAACTGTACATATTTAAAGTATGCAATTTAATGAGCTTGGGCATAGGTATATGCCCCTGAAACCATAACCAAAATCAAGGCAATTAACATATCCATCCCCCCCAAATTTCTTTATACTTTTTTATAATCCCTCCCTCCAGTCTCCCCCATACCCCTTTACTCCATCCCCAGATAAACCCTGATCTGCTTTCTGTCACTACAGGTTAGACTGCATTTTCTAGAATCCTATATAATAAAAGCCTAATATGCTGAATGTCCAGTCATCCAGTCGTCCGTTCAACCAATCAAAGCGTAATACGCTAATGATATGCTAAGGCTGCTCAGCCGTTTGCTTTGACATGCACTGACCACCAGGGGGCAGACACTCCAACCAGTAGGTTAGCTTGCTGCTGGGGTCCAGCCCATCAGGACTGAGCGAGACTAGCCAGACACGCCCTGGAGCCCTCCCTCAGTCCCTCCCCGGCTGGCCAACCTCCCACATCCCTCTCTGGCCCCAATCGTGCACCAGTGGGGTCCCTCGGCCTGGCCTGTGCCCTCTTACAATCCGGGACCCCTAGTGGGATGTTGGAGAGCCAGTTTTAGCCCGATCCCGCAGGCCAGGCCAAGGGACCCCACTGGTACATGAATTCGTGCACCTGGCCTCTAGTTTTATATAAATGGAGTCATACAGTATATACTATTTTTTAGTATACTATCCACTTAGAATAATTATTTTGATAGTCATCCATTTCTCAGCAGGTTGTTCCTTTTCATATTTGCATTTATGAATATACTACAATTTGTTTATCCATGCACCTGTTGATGGCCATCCTAGTTGTTTCCAGTTTCAGGCTTTCACAACTAAAGCTGCTAGGAACATTTGTGTACAAGTCTTTGCATAGACATACCCTTTCATTTCTCTTGACTAAATACCTAGGAGTGAAATGGCTTGGTCAGACAACAGTTGCACATGTTTTGTTTTGTTTTTTTAAGTATATTTTTATTGATTTCAGAGAGGAAGGGAGAGGGAGAGAGAGATAGAAACATCAATGATGAGAGAGAATCATTGATTGGCTGTCTCCTGCGTACCCCCTACTGGGGATCGAGCCTGCAACCTGGGCATGTGCCTTTTGGCTGGAATTGAACCCAGGACCTTTCAGTCCACAGGCCAACACTCTATCCACTGAGACAAACTGGCTAGGGCAACAGTTGCATGTTTAACATTCTTAAAAAACTACCACAGTTTTCCAAACTGTTTTAACGTCCCCACTGCACTATGTCAGTTGCAATTGCTCCACATCCTTACCAACATTTTATATGATCAATCTTTCTTCATTTTAGCCATTCTAACAGTTGTCTAATTCCTTTGTTTTGTTAAAATAGCTTTATTATGTAGACACGTGCATCTAAACAATATATTAGTTGTAGCTGTTTTTGAACCTCATAGAAAGTGAAGGCTCTGACTTTACCCATCTAGTCTTTCTGCTGCGGGGACAGCCTCCTACCACATTATAGTCATATTCACACCCGCTCAGGGCGAGGCACACCGGGGGCATTGATCCAGGCTGAAGAAACAAGCAGCCTAACGCTATCAGCTGCCTCACAGCTCTGCCATTCGCCTTGTCACAGGCTCAGACCTTACCTGCCAACCTGAGGACCAAAGTCTGCTGGATGTCACCCAGTGGGTACCCCTCAGTGCAGTATCTCCCCCCTCTGCCCACATCCCGTCTCCCCTCTAGCCCTTTATTTGGTTTAGGGCATCAATATCCTTCCAGGTGCTGAGGCTCAAACCAGGAAAGCCTCCTGAATCCTTCGCCTTTCTCACCCCCAAACCTTCCATCTGTCTCCAAATCCTCTCCATGCAATTCTGCTGACATTTACAAGCACGTTATCTTGTTTCAGGTCCTGTTCCGGGGCTGGATCCGAGTTGAATGAGACCCAAGCCCTTTGGAGAAGCACACGCAGAAATCACAGCAACCATCTGTCCCTTCACTCCCCAGTCCTCCATCCACCTCCCCAGTGGGTCTCGCGGTAGTCCGGCCACTCCCGGGCTGAGGCACCCGCCCCAGGTTCTCCCTGCAGCGCTTCTTCCCGGCTGCAGCCCCAGCACACCCAGCTGGTCCTGCCTTGGCCTGACACTCTTCCGTGGCTCCCTGTCCTCCCCTGGATGGAATCTACATTTCTTTGTTTGACTCCTTTGCTCTTACCTGACTCTCTCCCTTTTTTCTTTTCCCTGACCTGATGCTCAACCTATAGACATCTCCCCTCCAGTCAAGCCAGACTCCTGACTATTACCCAACTTTCTGCTGCATTTCCACACCTCCCCTGCTTCTGCCCAAGATATTCCTCTACCTAGAAAGCCCTTCCTCCCAATGCCTGTCCTGAAGCTCTTAAAGAACTGACCCGTCCTTCTTGGACTCGCACACACCTGCTCCTCCACCGGCAGAATCGGTCCTCCTTCCTGGCATACTCTCTCGCAGCACTGATCCCAGCCTGACCTGTATTAGAGTCATTAAAGACTCACCTGTTTCCTGCTGTTAGACTAGAGGTCCCCTGAGAGCAGGGACAGCATTTATGTCATCTTTCCAGTCCCAGCCGCGAGCACAGGATCTACTACTCAGCAGGCGCAGGGCCAGGACACCGGGGCTCAAATTCCAGCTCTGCCACCTACCGCCTGTATAAACCTCAGAAAAGGTACCCAACCTCTCTGTGTCTCTGTTTCCTCATCTGTAAAATGGAAGGAAATACCCATCCCATCTGGTCATCAGAGGGATTTGATGAATTAACCCACATATAGTAAAGTACAGGAGGTATAGGTGGGGCCCTGGCAAGTAGCCAATGCCTGGCAGATGTTAGCTAGAAGGGATAGTGATTTGTTAAGTTAATAGGAGACCCCTCCCCTTACTCTAGAGCAGTGGTTCTCAACCTTCTGGCCCTTTAAATACATTTCCTCATGTTGTGACCCAACCATAAAATTATTTTCGTTGCTACTTCATAACTGTAATGTTGCTACTGTTAGGAATCGTAATGTAAATATCTGATATGCAGGATGGTCTTAGGCGACCCCTGTGAAAGGGTCATTCGACCACCAAAGGGGTCACAACCCACAGGTTGAGAACCGCTGCTCTAGAGAATCTTCATGTGAAGGGGCAGATACTTTCAATTAATCTTCAAGGGACTTCCTTAAAGGAAGGAATCCCCAATGCCTCCCCAACTTCCCTTGAGGAAGGGGGAGCCTTCTACCAGGGCCATCTAACCCTTCTTTCTCAGCATCAATGTAACCATGAGACCTTCCTCCTGAGGAAGCCTTCCAGCATTGGACTGCTTCAAAGAACCCCTTCCCTTGGCTTTTCTCTGATGTGAAGGCCCTATGACCACAGCTACTCCCTCCCTCCTGCTCCCCATCTTCACCTTGCTCTCCCCTTATTCTACAAGGGATGCAAGCCCTTCCAGGGACCCAGACCACTTCCAGGTCAGCTCGAGGTTTTCCACAGGCCGCAGCTGCAGCTAAGAGAGGCCCTGGAGAGAGAACATCTTGTCCAAACCTCCCTGCCGCCCCTGTTGTACACATGGATAGGATAAATGCAGGGTGCTCAGTAAATTAGAAACTTAGATGACGCTGTGAGTGATCCTTTAGTATAAGTATGCCCCAAATATTACATGAGGTTTAATTATACTTAAAAAAAATATTTGTTGTTTTTCAAAATTCAAATTTAACTGAAAATTCTAGATTTTTGTTTGCGAAATCTGGCAACCTTATGTAGAGTGCAGGGTGAGGGTGAGGGTTCAAGGATAGGGAGGGGGCTTAGGAGGAGAGAGGGACTCAGGGTAGAGAAAGGAGGTCAGAAAGAGGGGTTCCTCCTGGAGCTCAGGGAGGGGAGAGGGGGCTCCATAAGGGGTAGGGGCGTGAGAAGGAGGAGACTGCTCGAGGAATGGGAAATGAGGAAGAGACTTAGAGGCCGGAGAGGGCTCAGAAGGGATCATGGAGCTGGTGCTCAGGGAATGAATGGGGTTCAGTGAGCTGGTTAGGAGCTCAGGAGAGAGGGATTTGGGGACTAGAATGAAGTTTGAAGATAGGCTGGGGCTCAGTAGGCTGTCACTGGCTCTGGCTCTGCCCACTTGAGCCTGGCCCCACACCTGTGGCTCCTCCCTTCTCAAACCCAGCTCACAGTTTGGGAGCAGGGGAGAGAAGGGGCAAAAGGTGAGCAGGCACGAGCAAGTCCCAGACAGGGATTGGCAGGCACCTAGGCCCATGGTCTGGGCCATGACTGCTCCACAGGCTGCCAGCAGCGTGAGCAGCTGCCACCCACGTGCTAAGGAGAGAAGGAGGCACCAGATCTAGGGGGCAAAGGACACGCCGAGCAGGCTTCAGGCAGGTGGGGCGGGCAGTGCCCACATCCACACCCACTGCTAAAAGCAGGGTCAGTGCAGCACAGCACACAGAGCCCTCTGCCGCCGGTGCAGACAAGACGTCTGAGAGCAGCTGCCATCCCAGCATCTCACGGGACCCAGGGAACTCCGCGGTCCTGGTGGGGACCCATGCTACTTGCAGATTGCACGGAATCCAGGTGAGAGACATGGAGGGTATCAGGAGGGCGCAGGTGCCTAGCCCGAGGGGAGTCAGAGCCTCCCACCTTTCAAGTGGGGAGGGGCAGTTCTATGGCTCTGGGGGAAGGAGTTAATACTCCTGTGGACCTGCCCCTTTACTCAGGCTCAGCTGCCAGGTGGACAGAGGCAATCTCTACCCCAGAGAGGACTCAGGATCAAGAATTCAAGAGTTCATCCCACCTGCCCTTCCAGGAGCAGAGGGTGAAGTGCACACAGGTTCCTGCTGCCTCCGGATCCCACTGGCCGGGCTGGGGTTGAATCGTGGTCTAAGAAGCTCAGTGTGGGCCCAGAAAGGCAGAAGGAAGGGCCCTACGGGTGTAGAGAAGAACCAGGAGAGAAGCTGGTTCCAGGTGGGCCCGTGGATCAGGGGCAGGACCAAGAGCTCCCCCTGACGGGACATGGAGGAGTCAGATGTCACAGTGGGGCAGGGAAGCCAAGTGGATTCACAGCCACCAGGCTTCTAGCCAGCAGGTAGGGGCTGGAGAAGTGGGAAGGGCACTTCCACTGGTCTGGCCGGGAAGGCCAGGACTTCCTTCCAGCTCCCAGGCACCCTGCCCCCACCTGTGTTTCCTGAGGCCCCCCTGGTGGTCGAGTAGGCCAGGTCAGGCCTGGGCTGGTTTGAGCAGATTTGGGTTCTTGTCTGTGTATGACTGTGTGACTTTGGACACATCACTTCCTTTCTCTGGGCCTGACTCTCCCTCTGACATGGGGAGGCTTGCTCCTGGGCCACCAGTGTGGAGATAGGGATGTTCTTGTCTGTGTATGACTGTGTGACTTTGGACACATTACTTCCTTTCTCTGGGCCTGACTCTCCCACTGTGACATAGAGAGGCTTGCTCCTGGGTCACTAGTGTGGAGATAGGGACGGAATAAAATGGGACACCACGCCTGGCCGGTGTGGTCCAGTGGTTGAGCATTGACCCATGAACCAGGAAGTCACAGTTCGATTCCCAGTCAGGGCACATGCCTGGGTTGTGGGCTCAATCCCTAGTAGGGGCGTGCAGGAGGCAGCCAATGGATGATTCTCTCTCACCATTGATGTTTCTATCTCTCTCTCCCTCTCCCTTCCTCTCTCTGAAATCAATAAAAGCATCTCTTTCTTTATAAATGGGACACCAAGATGCCCTGGAAGACAGGGCGGCCCACTCCAAGCAAGGGCCCTCTGGTTCTTTACCAGGGGGATGATGTCACAGGGTCAGCTTAGTCAGGTCGTAGGTGGGGCCTGAGTCTAGCCCAGGCTTCCCTCTTGCCCAAGTTCTCCTCTTATTCTCAGCACCTGGCCTGCCCTGTCTCCTGCCCAGGCCCCGGATCCAGGGCAAGGCTGAGAATAGGGCCCTGGTGAGCTCATCGGGGTGCAGAGAGGGTGACCTGGGGAGGGCATGAAGGCCCCATGCATCCCCGTCGCCCCATACCTTGCCCTCTGCATTGTTTCCCTTCAGCTGTTCTGAGTTGTGTCCTTTATGATAAACTGGTAAACATAAGTAAGGCGCTTGCCTGAGTTCCTGAGTCTCTCTAGCCAATTACCAAACCTGAGGAAGAGGCTGTGGGATCCCTGATTTATATAGCCGGTTGGTCAGAAGTACAAATGACAACTTGTACTTGTGATTGGTGTCTGAAGTGGGGGCAGTGTTGTGGGACTGAGCCATTAACTTGTGGGATCTGACACCACCTCCAGGTAGATAGTGTCAGAACTGAATGGAGTTGGAGGACACCCAGCTGTGTTGGAGAATTGGAGAACGGTTTGGCAAATACTGGTAAACAGTGGCCCTGGACATGCTTGCAGACCGACAGACTCTTGTCATGACAGCTCTTCTTGGTGAAACACTAACTCCAGATTGACCCCCACCGGCTGCACTGTGATACTGATAGCTCACTCTCCTCCCCTGGCTGTTCACAAAATACTGAGAGGCTGGCTGTTCTGCCTGTTACAGGGAGGGGAGCTGAGGCCCAGAGAGGCTGGCTGGCTTGCCTGACCCATGGGACCCTGATGAACCAGCCCCTGGGGCCTTCCTTGGGCCGTAAAGAGAAGCCTCCCCGCCTCCCATCTTCACAGAATGAGAATGAATGCCAGGCGTGCTGGGGTGGGAAGCTGACCCTCACCTTCCCCAGCGTCAGGCTAGCCAGACAGGGAGCCTTTCCTGTTGCTTAGACAGCTCTGATCTCTGGACTTTGGCGCCTCAGACAGAGAAGAGGGGGTTCCCATGCCATCATCTACTCCACTATCTGCTCTTATTTTCTTTACTTTTTTTGGAGGGTTTTTTTTTTTCTGGTTTCAAAAACAATACACTGGTATTAGGCAACTTTAAAATTTATAGGAATTTGCAAAGTGACTGTTTCTGTTACCCACCCCTCCAAAGACCATCAGTGTCATCGTTTGGTGCCTATATGTCCAGACTTGTCTTCTCTTTTTATATTGAATGTTTACTATTATTTGTTTTTACTCAAATGGGATCACACTTCACATATTGTAACTTACTTTTTAATCAGCATTGCATCCTTTTAAAAAAATATATTTTTTATTTATTTCAGAGAGAATGGGAGAGAGAGTGAGAGAAACATCAATGATGAGAGAGAATCATTGATCTGCTGCCTCCTGCACACCCCACACTGGGGATCAAGCCCGCAACCTAGGCATGTGCCCTGACTGGGAATTGAACTGTGACCTCCTGGTTCATAGGTTGATGCTAAACCACTGAGCCACGCTGGCCGGGCAATCAGCATTGCATCTTAACCACCTTTCCCTAGTACTATACCTATATGATAATGATAGGGAGCATGTACTAAGCACTTTGCAGGTATTAAATCACTTAATTCTCATAAAAACTGTAAGAGGTAAATACTATTATTACCCCCATTTTACAGATGAGGTTGTTAACAGCTACATGATATTCCACTGTGGGGATTTATCAAAATTTATTCAACCACTCTCCTTTTCCTCAGTATTATAAACAGTGCTGCAAGGAACATCCTTGCACATCTTTGCACACATATGGAAGTATTTTTATAGGACAAATTTCTGCAATTGAACTTGGGTCAAAGAGTCCCAACATGTTTGGAGTAATAGATTTTGCCAAATGGTCCTCCAAAAATATAAGCCCATATTCCTTGTCTACTAACAGAATAGGGGTAAGGACTGTTGTCATTCCTGCCTCTTCCTGACCTGGGATGGAATTTTTTAAATATTATTTTTTAATTTATTGATTTAAGAGAGAGAGAGAGAGAGAGAGAGAGAGAGAGAGATTTTTTTTGTTCCACTCATTCATGCACTCGTTGGTTGATTCCTAATATGTGCCCTGACCAGGGATCGAATCGTCAACCTTGGTGCATCAGGACAATGTTCTAACCAGCCAAGCTACCTGGTCAGGTCCTGAGATGTTTTTGTAGTTTTTTTTTAAATCCTCACCCCAGGATATTTTTTCTATTTATTTTTAGAGAGAATGAAAGGGAGGGAGGGAGGAGGAGGAGGAGGCGGAGGAGGAGGAGGAGGAGGAGGAGGGAGAGAGAGAGAGAGAGGGAAACATCGATGGGAGAGAGACACATTGATTGGCTACCTCCCACACGCATCCCTGACAAGGGCTGAGGATCGAATCTGCAACCAAGGTATGTGCCCTTGTCCAGGAATCAAACCCATGACTCTTCTTGGGTCTGCCAACCAACGCTCCAACCACTGAGCCAAACCATCCAGGGCTGGGATGGGGTGTTAAAGAAGCAGCCAAAGTGCTGGAGAAGGGGATTTTTCTGGATGGATAACCCTGCCAGTCATGCCACCAACCCACCACACTCCCACCACACTATGGGCTGTACCCCAGGGCCTTATGGGAAGGGCTTTCATTTTCTCTTACTATCCTATATAATAAATGGATAATATGCAAATTGACCCTAATGGCGAAACGACCGGGAACAACCGGTCACTATGACGCTCACTGGCCACCAAGCGGCAGACGCTCAACACAGGAGCTGCCCCCTGGTGGTCAGTGTGCCACTCAGCCAGAAGCTGGCTCATGTCTGGCCAGCGCAGCGGCAGTGGTGGGAGCCTCTCCCACCACTGCCTCGGTGGCAGCACTAAGATGTCTGACTAACGACTTAGGCCGGCTCCCTGCGGGAAGTGGGACTAAGCCAACAGGTGGATATCCCCCAAGGGGTCCCGGACTGCGAGAGGGTACAGGCTGGGCTGAGGGCCCCCCCCGAGTGCACAAATTTTTGTGCACCGGGCCTCTAGTCCTATATAATAAAAGCCTAATATGCTAAGTGTCTGACCATTCGACCGTTCGACCAGTCACTATGACGTGCACTGACCACCAGGGGGCAGACACTCCAACCGGTAGGTTAGCTTGCTGCTGGGGTCTGGCCCATCAGGTCTGGGCAAGATGGGTCAAACACACCCTGGAGCCCTCCCGCGGTCCCTCCCCGGTCCTGATCATGCACCGTGGGGTCACTCTGCCTGGCCTGCACCCTTTTGCAATCCAGGACCGGGGGATGTCAGAGAGCCGGTTTCGGCCCGATCCCCTCAGGTCAGGCCAAGGGACCCCACCGGTGCACAATTCTGTGCACCAGGACTCTAGTTTAACTATACTAGTCAGAAAGTACAGGGTCAGGATTTAGAGCCTTAGATTACTTGCCCTGTGACCTCAAGTGACTCAACTTCTATGAGCCTGTTCCTTCGCCAATGACATGGAGTGATCATAATCCTGGTTCATTTGTCTCCCTGAGGGACAGAGGGGAGAGTCTGAAAGTGCTGTGGTTCCTGACAAGGGTAGGAGACTAGTGGTTTTGTTGGCTAAACTTTGGATGGGTTTTAAGAGCACAGATGGATGGACCAAGGCCTTGGCCTTAGGAAACTCACCAGCTTGCTGATAGAGGGAGGAGGAGGAGAGAAGGGATGAAGATGGAGAGGAATCTAAGTGGGCTGGGTCTGGATCTAGCCCCATCACTTGTTCCTAAACAGAGATCTGTGGCCTAGCCTGGCCTGGTTCTTCTAGGAACATCTGGGGAAGCCCAGGATGACCCTCAGGCCTCTCTCCTCAGGAAGTCTTTCTGTCCTCCCTCAGTGCCCTTAGCCCCCACAGACACTCTAAGACAAGCCCTGGACACTAGCTCCCACCCTGTTTGCTGTTCTTTCTCCAGTTGCTTCTTTATTCCTCTCCGGGGCCTTCCCACCTGACCCCCAGCTCAGCGTAGCCTAGGCAGGAGCTCATGGGAGGCTGCCTGATATGGTGTCAGTCCTGGGTTCAAATGTCAGCCCTGCCATCTACCATGTGTGAGGACCTGGGCCAGTCATGCTATAAAATGGGGATGATGTGCCCTGCCATTGTGGCTCAGTGGTTGAGTGTTGACCCATGAACCAGGAGGTCCCCAGTTTGATTCCTGGTCAGGGCACATCCTCAGGTTGCGGGCTCTATCCCCAGGAGGGGCCTGCAGGAGGCAGCCGATCCATGTTTCTCTCTCTCTCCCTCTCCCTTCCTCTCTTTCTAAAATATCAATAAAAACATATTTTTTTAAAAAGTGAATTACTAGAAAAATTAAATTGAAAAAGTAGGCAAACTAAAAGCTGAATATTTTATTATTATGTTATTATATTCAACAGATATCAGATTACTCTATTAAATTGATATAAATGTTTCTAAACACTTTCAATTTATGTATTTATCTTGTCACCCACTGGTTAAGAGAATCCATAACCTGGCAGTAATCTATGGGCCACACTTTGAGTGGGACTGTGTAGATGCCTCAATGCCCTGGAGCCAGGCTTACGGGTGGGGCCTGGGGGTGGCTTCCAGGGAGCAAGGCAGCTACATAGGCTGTTGGCACCCTGCTCTCACCTCAGCCAACTGAATGACTTGCCACTCATCAGCTCCCCAGCCCTGCCTTTGCCCCTGCAGTCCCCTCCCAGAATACCTTCTCCTCTCTCTGCACATCTAACTCTTGCTCTGTCTTTTTTTTTTTTAAAAGAATACTCATAATAGCTCCTATTTATTTTTTAAAATATATTTTCATTGATTTCAGAGAGGAAGGGAGGGGGAAAGAGAGATAGAAACATCAATGATAAGAGAAAATCATTGACTGGCTGCCCACACCCCCTCCTTTGCCCCTGCAGTCCCCTCCCAGAATACCTTCTCCTCTCTCTGCACATCTAACTCCTGCTCTGTCTTTTTTTTTTTTTTTAAAGAATACTCATAATAGCTCCTATTTATTTTTTAAAATATATTTTCATTGATTTCAGAGAGGAAGGGAGGGGGAAAGAGAGATAGAAACATCAATGATAAGAGAAAATCATTGACTGGCTGCCTCCTGCACACCCCCTACTGGGGATCGAGCCCACAACCCAGGCATGTGTCCTTGGCTGGAATCGAACCTGAGACCCTTCAGTCCACAGACCGACACTCTATCCACTGCTTCAAACCAGCTAGGGCCTGCTCTGTCTTTTAAGGTCCACCTCAAGCATACCCTCTCCAAGCATACTCCCAGGCTGCACGTCAGTCCTCCTCCACTAAACTTCCACAGTCCTGGCTACTGTTTCTGACAAGGGCATGAGACTGGTTTTGTTGGCTAAACTTGGTGAGTGAGTCACTCTGAGAGTGAATCACTGGTGGCTCACTCTCCTCTGCCGAGTTGCTTGCAAGCAGGAATCATGTTCTAAGTATCTGAGCATCCATCCCCCTACACTCCATCTCCGGCTTAACTGAGGACCGATACCAGCAGGCAGTTCATACATGTGCTGAATGGGCAGATGAGTGGCTGGGGGGATGGATGAAAAAATGGAAGGTTAGGTAGATGAATAGATGGAAGGATGCAGGGACAGATGGACACATCAGTAGGAAATGATGGATGCCTGAATGGATGGAAGAAGAGATGGATGGATGGGTTAACAGATTATGAATGGATAGACAGGAGATGAATGGACAGATAGGTGGACAGATTGACTATTAGAGAATGGATGGATAGATAGGAAAATGAGTAAATGTACCGATAGGTGGAGAGATGAATGATGGGTAGACAGATGGCTGGATACTCACACGAGCTTCACTCTGTTGTGCTTCCTCCTCTGCCTCTCCTGCCCTTTCTCTCCTCCTCCACTCTCACAATCTCAGAGCACAATGATCAATGGTTCTCAATCAGGACCAGAGATAGTCTACACAGGACTGTTTTTTTGTGTTTTTTTTTAAATATATTTTACCGATTCCTTACAGAGAGGAAGGGAGAGGGACAGAGAGCCAGAAACATCAATGAGAGAGAAACATCGATCAGCTGCCTCCTGCACACCCCCCACTGGGGATGTGCTCGAAACCAAGGTACATGCCCTTGGCCGGAATCGAACCTGGGACCCTTCAGTCCGCAGGCCGATGCTCTATCCACTGAGCCAAGCCAGCCAGGGCAGGACTGTTTTTTAATTTGGTATTTTCATAATTTAAAAATATATAAACTGTCTGACTGCTACTTCTATAGTATCACTAAACATAAATATAGAAGACAGTCTATAAATGTGAAGTGTGCTTTTGATGTTGTTGCTGTTACTCCTCACCCAAGTACCCAAGTATAGTTTTTCTATTGATTTTCAGAGAGAGTGAAAGGGACAGGGAGAGACTGAGAGAGAGAAACATTGATGTGAGAAAGACACATGGAATGTTTGCCTCCCGCACACGCCCCAGTGGGGCTGGGATGGAGCCTGCAACCAAGATATTAGGTAGGCCCTAGCTGGTTAGGCTCAGTGGATAGAGCGTCAGCCTGCGGACTGAGGGGTCCCAGGTTCAATTCCGGTCAAGGGCACATGCCTGGGTTGTGGGCTTGATCCCCACTGGGGGAGGTGCCGGAGGCAGCCAATCAGTGATTCTCTCTCATCATTGATGTTTCTATCTCTCTTTCCCAATCCCTTCCTTTCTGAAATCAATAAAGATATTTTTTTTAAAAAAAGATATGAGGTAGGTGCCTTGAAAGGAATCGAACCCGAGACCTTTCAAGTCCTTGGACTGGTGCTCTAACGACTGAGCAAGAAGCTAGGACTGAGTGTTCTTCTTACAAAGGAAAGTGGTGGGTTTTTTTTTTT
>NW_005369443.1:505345-511085 GCF_000412655.1 Myotis brandtii | reverse complement strand
TTTTTTTTTTTTTTTTTTTTTTTTTTTTAGAGAAGGAGGAAGGGAGAAAGGGAGAAAGAGAGAGATCGATGTGGGAGAGACACATCGATCAGTTTAGTGAGGCTTCCTGGTTGTGGATGTGTGTGCCTGTGAAAACTGGTTTCCCTTTTAAAAGATATTTATCTAACATGCATGTTAAAAAGTACACACATCGTAAGTATTCCCAGGGAACACACTTGTGTAACCTGAATTCAGATAAAGAAAGAAAATGTTAGCAGCACCCCAGACACCCCTTCTTAATCCCTTCTAGTCACCCAGCCTGAACACACCTTGACTCCTAACACCATAGATTAGCCTATTTGGGAGCTTTATATAAATGAAATCATACAGCATATACACTCCCATGTCAGGCTTCTTTTGCTCAACATGTTGTCAGTGAGATTCATCCATATGGTTGCATTTGGTTGTAGAATGTTCACTCTCATTGCAGTATTAATATTCTGTAGTGTGATCTCACTGCAATGGATTTATCCACTCGCTTGTTAATAGACATTTGGGTTGTTTCCAATATTGACTAATAAGAATGATGCTGCTCTGAAGAGCCTTGCACCTGTCTTGTGGTGCCCGTATATACACATTTCTGTGGAATTGCTGGGTCGGAAGGTGTGTAGACATTCAGCTCTAGTAGACACTGACAGACACTTTTCCAAAGTGCTCGTGCCAAGTTACAGTGGCAGCGGCAGTGGTGCACGGGATGGCGCTTGCTCATATCCCCACAAATGATCGCTAATCCCGTTAATTTAAGAAGGCAGGTGCTTGTGGGGCAGGTTGGCATCAGGTTGCCTGTGGTTGAATCTCAGTTCTCTTCTAACCTTGAAACTTTCAGCAAAGCCAGTTTCCTTGTCTACAAAACGGGTTGAAAATCATGGGGCTGTTATGAAGACGGCATAGACCAATTATGTTAGGCTCCATAGTATTAGCTACTTACAGTTAATTCTACAACAACCTATTGTATCACTTCACCTCTCAGAGCTTCAGTTTTTCCTTCTGTAAAATGGTGATAAAAATACTAATACCCGAAGATGGCGGCATAGGTTAACGCCGGAGTTTGCTGCCTCGAACAACCACTTCAAAAATACAACTAAAAGACGGGGCAGGTTGGCATCAGGTTGCCTGTGGTTGAATCTCAGTTCTCTTCTAACCTTGAAACTTTCAGCAAAGCCAGTTTCCTTGTCTACAAAACGGGTTGAAAATCATGGGGCTGTTATGAAGACGGCATAGACCAATTATGTTAGGCTCCATAGTATTAGCTACTTACAGTTAATTCTACAACAACCTATTGTATCACTTCACCTCTCAGAGCTTCAGTTTTTCCTTCTGTAAAATGGTGATAAAAATACTAATACCCACATACATACATACACAGTTGAGAAGATTACCAACAAATGAAATTGTGTATTAAAGTGCTATTTTTGCCCGGCCGGCGTGGCTCAGTGGTTGGGCGTCGACCTATGAACCAGGAGGTCACGGTTCGATTCCTGATCAGGGCATATGCCTGGGTTGTGGGTTGGATCCCCAGTGTGGAGCATGCAGGAGGCAGCCGATCCATGATTCTCTCTCATCATTGATGTTTCTATCTCTCTTCCTCTCCCTTCCTCTCTGAAATCAATAAAAATATATTTAAAAATATATTTAAAAATAAAATAAAGTGCTATTTTTTACTGAGATATAATACACATATAAAATTAATTCCTTTTCAGTTGCTCTTAGTAGATCCCCAAAGTTGTACAACCATCACCACTATCTAATCCCACAACATTTTCATCACCATAAAAGAAACCTCATACCCATTAGCAGTCACTACCATTTCTTCACACCCAACTACTCCCAACCCCCAGCAACTGCTAGTGTACTACTTATCTCTATGGATTTTTAAAGTTCTGAGTATTTCTTAACTTTTGCAAAAGTAAAATACCTGGTACAGGGACAGGCACATAATATACACTTAATAAATGTTATCTGTGTGTGTGTGTGTGTGTGTGTGTATAGATAGAGCAACTTAGTAGATAGATATGATATAAACTCATTCATTCCACAAATATTCATTTGCACGTGAGAGGTAAAGGGTCTATCAGTGGTTCTCAACCTGTGGGTCGCCAACAATGAAAATACATCCTGCATATCAGATATTTACATTACGATTCATAACAGTAGCAAAATTACAGTTATGAAGTAGAAACGAAAATAATTTTATGGTTGCGGGTCACCACAACATGAGGAACTGTATTAAAGGGTCGCGGCATTCGGAAGGTTGAGAACCACTGGGAGAAATAGATGTGATTTTCACTTTCAGGGATTTTGCCATCTAGTGGGAAAGAGAGGTATGTGCACCACTCATGGTGATGGCAGAGTGGAATGAAATTAGAGTTGTATTTGAACAAGGGTTGTGGTGCTTCTAGGATGGGTGAGATTTCCTGACATGGAGGGGCAGTCTGGGGGACAAATCCCTGAAACTAAGACTGGGAGACAGCCCTGGCCGGGTGGCCCAGTTGGTTGGAGTGTTGTCCCATACACCAAAAGGTTGCAGGTTCGATTCCTGATCAAGGCACATACCTAGGTTGTGAATTCGATCCCCACTCAGGGCTTGTATGGGAGGAAACCAATCCATGTTTCTCTCTCCCTTCCTCTCTCTCTCTAAAATCAATATTTTAAAAAACCATCCTCAGGTGAGGATTTTTTTAAAAAGTCTGGGATACAGGCAGGGTATGGTGTCAGGCGGGATCACTGAGACAAGCAGGTTTTACACCCCAGACAGGACCTTGTTCTGCACCTTCATGGCCCTGAATGAGACTCATGTGTAGTGAGAAGCTGTAAACACCGAGCAGAGGGAGATAGAGGCTAAATGGGAAAGGAAGGAAGAGAGTGAGCGGGGTCAGCTCACAGAAGCCTGTGCTGTCATCTGGACAAGAACACCCTGAACCAGCTGTGCCCACTGCCAGGCATGCCAGGCCCCTGGCACCACCAGCTGGCTTGACTTTTCTGCTTGCACTGTGGCTAAGAACCATTTTTAAGAGGAGAGGGCCACAGCCTCGTGGGTGAAGGAGGCTGGACCTCAGAATCAGGCCTGGTTCTGCCCTTGCTTAGTTGGGGAGCAAGTGTATCCCTCTATGAGCCTGTTTCTTCACCTGTAAAATCGAGGCAATGTTACTTACTGCAGTGGGGTTAGAGATGATGGCTCAAAGTGTTGAAGTACAGTGCCTGGGCCGAGGAGTGCATGCTTCCTTAAATGGCCAAGCAGATAGGCTGGGGAGGCTGACCAAGGCAGATGAAGCACACATTCAAAGCCCCAGCAATGTTGGCGGGGGGGATTATATATGTAATTTTAATTGAAGATGTAGTCATAAGAGACATCAGAATTTGTGAACTTCATTGCACGTATTGTACAGTTTAGTGTTTTTACACCAGGAGGATTGTCTTTTCAGTTCTTAGGCCTCCAAAGGTGCTATCAAGCCGAGGAGGGCCAAAATGGGGTGCAAATGCCTGTTAGGGGGCAACTGGTGGCTTGGAAAGGAAGGAGCATAGGGTGAGGGAAAGTCTCTTGAAAGGAAAGAGATTCAACTGGAAGGTTTTCTCCTGGAGACAGGAGGCCTGGGGGAGCATGGTGGAGTGAGCTGGGGATGTTGATAGCAGAGACTTAGAACCAGAGGTAGTGGAAGCTGTAGGAACCTGAGAAGTCACTGAATTCAACTTCCCATTTTATAAGTGGAGACACAGAGCCAAGGGACATAGGTGGATGGAAGGGCCGGTCTTTGAGTAGCCTCGAGTAAGACAGAGATTTGCCCAGGTCATTCATAAAATTATGGGTAGAGTAAGGATCAATTCAGGTCTCTGCTTAAGCCAGAGCCCCTGAAGCTAGAAGATTCCAAGGGACCCTGCTTCCTACCCCTGACCTCCCACAGTGGCCACCAGCTCCTCTTAGCTTCATGGCCTGCTCCAAGCATTCCCCAAGTCCCTGAGTACCCAGTGTGGGGGTTCAGAGACCCTGGGACACAGTCCTGCCTCACGGCCCACTGGTCAGGGAAGAAGCCAGACAGGCGCATAGAGCATAAGTAATGCCCCTGTTTGCCAAGGATCCCAAAAGGGTCTCTGAGGGATGGGCCAGACAGGCGCATAGAGCATAAGTAATGCCCCTGTTGGTCTCTGTGCCAAGGATCCCAAAAGGGCCTCTCTCCCCAGAGGAGGCAGGCTGAGGCTGGTACCCGAGGCCCCGGAATTTGATAGGGATGTGCAGGGAGCATGCACCTCCCCGAGGGAAGAGCAGGGAATCAGCGGAGGAGAGCTCCTGGGAACATGAGGTGACTGTTTGTCAGGGACAGAGGGTTCCCAGCCAAGGGACATAGGTGGGTGGAAGGGCTGGTTTGTGAGCAGCTTTCGGTAACAATTTCAGCCGGGCCAGGGCACTGTCATTTGACTGTGGGAGCTTTGGG
Source organism: Myotis brandtii (assembly GCF_000412655.1). Lineage (NCBI taxonomy): Eukaryota > Metazoa > Chordata > Mammalia > Chiroptera > Vespertilionidae > Myotis > Myotis brandtii. The sequence goes on along the minus strand of NW_005369443.1, from coordinate 506,619 downwards.
ACCCTACCGTGGAAGAAACCACCTTACTTATGTAACCACGTGTAAGCCACGTATTTGTCAAAACCAAAGCCGGTTAGCATTTGCCTCCAGCCCACCCCTGCTCCCCACCAGGGATAGCCCTGGGTGGGAAGTCTGGACTCCTTTCAGACCAGGCTGTGTTGCTGTTCCTCTGCCAGTACTTGGGGCATTTTTCCACTCCTATGGACTCTGGTGCCCCATGAAAGCGGGGCAAGAACCCCCCCTCTAAGGATTGTCAAAGGTGCCAGAGAGGTGACAGGTGTGAATGCCTCAGACCAAACGTCCTGGTTTATGTCCTCAGGGTGAGAGGAGGAACTTCAGAAACAGGAACATAAGCTGGACCTCAGGGTGGGTGAGAGGAGCCCCTGAGCAGATGGCCTGTAAGGGGGGGGGGGATATCCAGGGGAGGGTGACAAGGCTCCACCTTGCCAGCCATCGCCCATCACCGCTGGGACTGACCCTGCTTGGCCTTGCAGGATTCACATTCAGGTAACCCTCTGGGGCTCTGTGCAGGTGCAGTGATGACCATAATGGCAACTGGAGGTCCTGAGACCTTCCAGTGGACCAGGCCACACAAGACTTCTGAGAGGTGGGTGCTTCCAGCTGTGTGGATGACTGAGAGGGGGTGCATGTGGGCTGGGAGGTCAGAGGTCAGGGGCGTTGTAGTTAGGTGAGGGGCTTCATGGGAAGGCGTCCCTAGAAGCTGGAACCCCAGGCGCTGAGGTGCTTTCGGGATCAGGAGTGCATGACTGATCATCAAATCCGGAAACCCATTTTGGGTGAAGCAGGGGCCGTTCCGCCAAGACTCTATCAGTGGTTCTCAACCTTCCTAATGCCGCGACCCTTTAATACAGTTCCTCATGTTGTGGTGACCCCCAACCATAAAATTATTTTCGTTGCTACTTCATAACTGTAATTTTGCTACTGTGATGAATCGTAATGTAAATATCTGATATGCAGGATGTATTTTCATTGTTACAAATTGAACATAATTAAAGCATAGTGATTAATCACAAAACAATATGTAATTATATATGTGCTTTTCCGATGGTCGTAGGCGACCCCTGTGAAAGGGTCGTTCGACCCCCAAAGGGTTCGCGACCCACAGGTTGAGAACCGCTGCTCTACATGGTCACAGCAGAAGGAAAGGCGTTTGGGAAGACAGGGACCTCCTCCTGCTCCAAACTGTAGGCTCAGGAGCTCGGCAGCCCGCACCTACGTGGTGTTTTATATTAATTTAAGCCCCGCCCGCTCGG
>NW_005369443.1:504202-504640 GCF_000412655.1 Myotis brandtii | reverse complement strand
CCTGGCCCAACCTACTGACCCCAATCGGGCCTGCGTACAGTCCGGCTCCCGTCCTCACTACCATCACTCTTCCCAGGGCGCAGACCTCGACCTCCGTCGGCCCACCGCGGGCCCCCTCCCCTCCCCATCCTCTGCTCCCAAAGAAATGCCAGAGAATCCCGCGCGCTCCTGGGATCCTAGGCCACCCTGCCCCTCCCACCTCCACCCGGGGGCCACTCCACGCGACCACCTGCAGCCCCCGCCCCCTCCCGAGCAGCCCCGGCCCACACCCACTCTCTTCCTGCGCCCTCGCCGTTCGCCTCGCGTCCGCGGTTGTCCCCATTCATAGCCAACTGTCGATTGAAACCCAGTCTCTCGTCCTGCACAGCCCCCACCCCAATTGCTGGGACACCTGTTTTTGATCTGCCGGGGCGAGGGTGGCTGGAGAGGGTGCCCCAG
>NW_005369443.1:498048-504134 GCF_000412655.1 Myotis brandtii | reverse complement strand
CTCCCAGCTCCAACTCCCTGCCTGGGTCCCAGGGGAGGGCGCGAACCCGGGTCCTGGCCCAGTGCCCTGGAGCAAAGTTCCCGGGAGCTGAGGAGCCAGGATAAATTATCAACCGAAAACCGTCCGGGATAAAGGAGGGGGTGGGAGTGTATGTGTGTGTGTGTGGGCGGGGGGGGGTTCGGCCGGCGTTGATCTTTTCTCTGCAAACATTCGCTTCCTCCGAAACACTCCTCCCCTTCAGAGAACTGTAGTCTACAGACCGGCACTGGCTGCTCTGACCCGGAGCCGGAGCCGGGGCCGGGGTGGGAATTGCGGGGGAGTGTTGCCCACTCGCAACAGCTGCCTCGCAGCCGCGACCCCATTGGCTGGAGGCGTTGTAACCTTGGCCCTCAAGCTCTGGCCCCGGGCCCGGGTCATGTTGCAACCTGATCGTCTCAGGCGCCAGACCAATGTGGAAAGTTCAAATTCCCATCCCTCCGCCACCCGCCCCCCCCACCTTCATATCACAGACCGCCTGAGCCGGCCATCTGAGGTCCCAGTACACCCGGTGCGGGCACCCCTTCTCCCCAGGATCCCCCCGGCCCCCATTTCTCACCCATTTTTAACTTCAGCTTCCCAGGTTATATTACACGCACCTCTCTACCTGGGCTGGCTAACACCCACCCCTAACCCCAGACCATGGGTGACCAAAAGGGGAGGTTCAGAGGAGGTGGCAAGGTAGGGGACAGAGCACATTCCAAGAACTGCCCCCACTAAGAGGCCACTGAAAGCTGGTGTGACTCCGATGGGGGTGGGGGGGGCAGCTGGGATGGAGAGAGCTGTGCTTTCTGCCTAAACAACCAGAATATTCACTCCCTCAGGCCTTATGCTCCAGGGATGGAAGTGGAGCCCTTGGGTTCCCCCATTGGGTAGAGAAAAAAACTGAGGCTCAGATTGGGATTGTGTTTTAGCCCTTTAGACCCATAATTGTTGGGGCTCCCTGGAGGGAGAGGCTTGGGGAAGCAATCTCTAGGCCCTAGAGTCTTGGGTGTCCCAAGAGAGTGAGTGGATGGGAAGGGACAGCAAGGCAATGGGTCCAGAGGTGTTGGGAGGAACTGGCTAGCTTGACCCGGAGGAGAGCCTGGGGAAGCCTGGCCAGCTTTCACCCTCAGAAGGGCAGTGTGGGCAGAGGAAGGACTTTTCCAGGAGGAACCCCATGTTCCATGGTTCTTTGGGTGGAAACTCCAAGGAGGCAGGTTCTGGAAGTCCCAAGCATACACTTTGGGACTTTATGGCCAGAGCTATAAAGAATGGCCTCGGGGAAATGGGGGAGCAAGCAGGACCCTGTCTGGGAGACTCCAAGGGAATTGCTGTAAGGTAGATATGTGTGGGAGTAGGGGAAACTGAACTAGGAGTTCTGAGTTTTCCCCATCCCATCCCCAAGATTTCCAGATTTTCTTCTGGTCATAAGAAGTCCTTGAACCCTGGCTTCAGGCTTTTTGCTCCAGGTTGCCCCCCGCCCCCTCCCGGAGCCAACAAGTTCAGCACAGACTTTCCTCCTGGGCTTAGATTTTGTCACTGTCTCGTCTCCTCTAGTCTTACCTGGCCACAACACTATAACCTCAGAAAGAGGAAAGGCAGGCAGGCTTGGGGTGGGGCACGGGGTGACCAGAGTGGGCTGGGAGGTTTGCTGGGATACAGGCAGGGGCAATAAACTCAGGAGGCCCCCCACAACCCCCCAGGTGCCACAAAAAAAGCTGGCCCAAGATGTGTCTGAGTACTCTCCCATTTCTCCAGACAGATGGTGTTTATCTAACTTAGGAGGGAGGGGGCCAGCGAGCGGGTCTGTGCGCTGGGTTATGTACTCTATTTGGGTAATGAGGCCTGATGTGCCCTAGGGTGGCAGTCCACCCCTCTCCCTATTCCAAAGCAAACACAGGAGCTTGGAGACGAAAGAGGAGAGGAGACCTAGTGACCTATGCACCCAAGGGGCTGTAGGAGTCAGACTGCCACCTACCTGTCCCTTACCCCCTGGATTAGAGAGAGGCCCCTGTTCTGAAAGACTAAGACTAAGCCTTGAGGCCTCAGCCTTCTATGTGAATAAGGGTTGGAGAAGGTGGGCCAGAAGGGACTGGTATACAACCCTGGCTCGTGGACCATGAGGAGGGAGGGACGAGCAGGGGTCTAAGACCCTGAACATCTTGACTTCCTAGGACAGCTCCCTGGAGGTGGCAATCTTGGCCTGTGCCTAGAGGACCCTGAGAGGCAAGCTCCTCATCTGTGTAGAGCCTTTTCATCTCATGAATTTAATTGACTGCTAGGGTTCGGTTTAGGGTCCGGATGCTGCCTCCCCGCTGCTCACTACTCCATCATCTCAGATGCCTTCCTTTGGATCTGAATGGTATTGTCTTGGGCACACCCCTGAGAAGGGGCATACCTTCTAGCTCCGTCCAGATGGCCATTCTAGGATTTGGGGCTGGGCAGACACCAGAAGGGCAATGAAAAGGCAGTGGCTGGCTGCTTGGAGGCCACCTCTGGTGAAGTGGCTTCCTCTCCTTGCCAGACAAACCTTACCCATTCCCTTGACCTAGGGAAAAAAAAAAAAAAAAAAAAAAAAAAGCCACAGGGCCTGGGCGAGTCTGCCATGTGATCTTGGGTATGTCCCTCTCCCTTCCTGATCCTCCGTTTCCTTCAGTAAGAACTGTATCTAGCTGGCCTACCAGACAGTTGCTTGTAAGGCCACTGGGTAGTATTATGAAGATTAAGCTGATAAACAGGCTCCAGTCCTGGCTCTAGTTCTGGTAATAGATTAACAAGCAGATCTCACCAAAGAACACAAGGTCCCCTAGTGGGGACCTGGGAGGGTATTTTATTACTTTTTTTGTTAATCCTCACCTGAGGATATTTTTCCATTGATTTTTAGAGTGGAAAGGAGGGGGAGAAACAGAGAAACATTGATGTGAGAGAGACACATCAATTGGTTGCCTCCCTCACACACCCCAGGGCCAGGGATTGAGGTATGTGCCCTCGACCAGAATTGAACCTGGGACCCTTCAGTCCGCGGGCCTATGCTCTGTCCTCTGATCCAAACCAGCTAGGGCTGAGAGGGTATTTTAAAGCCTGACTTTCAAGGTAGGAATTTCAGGCAGGTTACAGAGAGGGGCAGGATTTGAGAGGATCCCTCAGATTGCCCACCATAGAAGAGTGCCTAGTGCTTGTGTAGAGCCAGCCTCTGCAGAAGCCCCTTTTCCCCACCCTCAGCCCTGACCCAGCCCTCTCCCTCTGACAGTGGTAAGCTGGTGTCTCCCAAGTGGAAGAATTTCAAAGGTCTCAAGCTACTCTGCCGAGACAAGATCCGCCTCAACAACGCCATCTGGAGAGCCTGGTATATCCAGTGTGAGTGGGTACCATGGGCCTTCCCAGCCCAAGGGCTGTGGGAGGGGGTGGGGGTTGGGAAATGGCTACCCAGGAATCCCAGCTTGCACCAACAGAGTGTTTTGGGAGTATCAGCACAAGCACCCCTAAACAGCTTCTGACCCCCAGAGAGTCTTGGGGTGTCCCTGGCACTCGCTAAGAGTGCTCTCCATTGTAGAGCTGGGCACAACAGAAGTCACCCCTTAGAAGTCCTAAGTTGGCCTGAGATTTGGGGAACAGTTCAAGACTCATTCTGCATCCCATTAGTATAGTCAGGTGCTTCAAATGCCAGGTTAGAAAGAGGTGTTAGACACTGTCTGGGCCAATTCTGTCACTTTGCAAATGGGGAAACTGAGGATCCTGCATGGGTCTCTTCCAGCCTTTCATTAAAGTCCTTACCGAACTCCCACCAAGTGACCCCATGGAGATTTGGGGGGATAGGGCCCAGAGAGGCCATGTGGTAGAGTTGAAGGACTCCAGAGTACACAGAGCTGGTTTCCCACCCTGTTCCTGTCACTTGCTGGCTGTGTGACTGCAGGCAAGTTGTCTAACCTCTCTGAACCTATTTCCTCATTTATAAAATGAGGCCAATAGCCCTACTTTTCATGGTTGGCGTGGGGATAACGGGTATGAACAAGCCTGGCACAAAGTGCTCAGTAAATGATGGTTGAAACTGAGGTACCCTTGAGAAGATCATATTCATTTAGGGATACAAGACCCCTTCTCCTTCCCCCTGGCAGGACAGCAGAGGCTGAGAAATAGACTAATTGGCCCATGTTGGGACCCTGTCCAGCTTAGGTAGGTTCTGCTGCAGGATCAAAGGCTGTGCTAAGCTGGGAACACATAGCCCAGGAGGAACCAGTATTCTCTGTACTGGCCCCACGAGATTCCACCTAAGTAGAGAGAGAGTGTGTGTGTTTTGGGTTATTATTCATCTGTGTGTTCAGCTCTTTCCTAAATCATCTTATTTGAGGCTTCCTAGCATCCCTGAGAGATAGGTATTATTACCCCCACTTTATACATGAGCCAGTGAGGCCCAAAATGCAAGTGACTTGTTCAGGGCCACGGAGCATAAAAGGAGCAGAGCTGTAGCTGGGAAGTCCAGGGCTCTCCAGCTGCGAGCCCAGTGCTCCTTTATTGAATCCTGCTGACTGGCTTCCAGTCCTCACCTGAGAATGGGCCTGACCACACCAGGGAGCTGATAGACCAGGGGAATCAGTATCACTATCTGTCCCCCCTTTTCTACAAAGCTGGATGGGGTGCAAACCCGGGGTCCTCACCCAGACAGACTGGTCTCCAGCTGTTGTACAAGTTGTTAGAAGGACCCCAAGTTCTGAGTCATACAAAGGTGGGTTTGAGTCAAGTTCTAGTGTGCCCCACTATGTGAACTTTGCAAAGTCCCTAGCCTCCCCTAACTGACGCTTGCTCATCTATTAGGTAGGCATGATAATAGGTCTTACTGCTGAGGTCTGCTGTGAGTTTTCAGTGCGATCACATCTCAGCACCGGGCAGTCACACACAAGGACTCCCTGAGAGTGAGCCCTGGGCTCTATCTCTATTGTTGTGATAATAGGAAGAGCATAGACAGGCAGAGAACAAATGTCAGGGCTCCTCCTCCTCCCTGAGCACCAAAGGTTTGGAGGTGGGCTTCAGAAAACAGAGAGGGGGGTGACTACTGGAGGACTGCCTGGCTCATCCCCAGGCACCTGCCACCTCTCTGCAGGCTCCTGGCCCCCAGAACCTCTTCTTTTCCCCAAACTCATCTCTGTTTCCTCTGAACTTCCAGAGCACTGTGCCCCTTTCATGGGCAGACTCTCCACCTGGCATTAGCTCATGTTATGTGTGTGCTTTCCTCATCTCGACCACTAAGCTGTGAGCACCCTGAGTCATCCCTGGATTCTGACTCAGCTATTATCCCAGCATAGGTGCAAGGGGCTAGGTTGCTGCATGAATGGATGAATTTCTCATTGTTAAATAAAGCCTGCCCCACCTCCAGGTCACTGCCCTTTTGTCCAGAGCACAGTGTCCCTGGGTGGGGGAGGAGAGAGTAGACCAGGCCTGCTCAGCCCTGACTCTCTGGGGCCCCTGGGCAAACTTACTCTTACCTACTGCTCATTTCCTCATCTGGAAAGCTAGGGACAGATGCTTTTTTGGGACTCTTATACCTCTGAGAGTCCACATACCTAAGGGCTTTCCTTTTGTCTTCTGTCCAAGCAGGCTCAGCAATCCTCCTCAATCTCCTAGGGATCATTTTGGAGAATGTCCTTTAAGTCAGAACTTTGTTGACGGTCCCAAGAAATGTCATGTTCAGGTGATCTCCCTCCTCTGTGTCAATTGTCCCAGAGGAACTTCACTCAGGGCTTCGGCAAGATGGGCCCCCACGGACACCCCTGAAGTCCTTTGTGCCAAGAATATCAGAAAAAGTCACTGCTCGGGGTTTTGAAGTCCTTCTGGGTGCCAACCTCTGTGTCAGATGCAGGGATTCTGGGCTAAAGGGCACAACTCCTGCTTGCACTCCCAGCAGGGAGGCCAGCATTCAGAGAAATGGCTGAGGCAGGTGAAGACTGAGGCAGGCCTAACCAGGGTGGTTCAGAGGAGGGAAGGTTTTCTGGAAGAGGAGCTGCTCTGGGCTATCACGGGAGGGGCTTTCCATGTAGAATAAAACCAGAGGGTAGGCTGTGTGTGTGGGGGGG
>NW_005369443.1:478497-497726 GCF_000412655.1 Myotis brandtii | reverse complement strand
AGCTGTTTGGCTTCCAGGTGGGGCATTAAGGAGACAGAAAGGCAGGAAAAGCAGTGGAACTAGTCCTGAAGGGCTTGGAAGCCACTCAGGGGTGTGGACTTTATCATGGAGGTTTAGGGAGCCCTGGAGGGGTTCAGGCCTGAACTGCACTTTAGGAAGAATTGACCTGGCTGTAGCAGGAAGTGGGATAGAGAGTGTGAGAAGAGTCAGAGAGGTCTAGGTGAGAAATGGCAACAGACCAGAGGGTTACAGTGAGAGTGGGGCGGGGCGGGGGAGAACACTGGAAGACTAGTCCATGGATTAAACAGGAACCGGGAGTCAGTGCTGGCAGTCCAGAGGAGGCACAGGCTGGAGAGGGAATGTCGCAGACATCTGAGCGTGACAGTGTTGGGACATCCTAGTGTAGGGTCCCTAGCAACTGGGGGATGGGTCTGGAGCTGGAAAGGGGCAGGATGAGCATGGTTGGGAGGTGGGCACGGGGGGCAGATGCTGAGTACAGAGGTGAAGATGAGACTGGGAGGTACAGAAGTGGAGGTGGCAAGTGACATGCTTGTTCTAGAGTTTGAAGGGAAAGCAAAGGGTTAGCTGGTCGGGTAGCACAGGGAAGGAAAAGTTTGGGAGGTAAAGGAGAACCTGGAATGTGGGGCTGGAGAGAGATCAGGATTGGAGGCAGGGAAGGGAGTGGAGGAGGTGAAAAGGGGGCTCAGGTAGGTGCCCTGAAGTGGACAAGGGGTGGTTCTCTGAGGTCACATTGGGCAGTGCCAAGGAGCCTGAGGCAAGGGCCAAGGGATCAGGGCCCTTGGCCTGCCAATCTGACCAGGATGTTCTAGAGGCCAATCTGACCAGGATGTTCTTGAGGCAGCTCCCTCCCTGTGGCCCCAGTCCCATTCAACAAGCATTCCTTTCACACCTACTGGGTTGGGTTAGTTTCACAGGGTTGCATGGAAGAGGGAGATGAGGTAGTGCTAGAGAAGAAGGCTAGAAGGCTTCCTAGAGGAGGTGACACTTAATCTGACCATCGAAGGCCAGGCAGCATCCCTAAGGGTGGCACCTGAGTCCCAGTCCTCTGGGGGTGAAAGACGAGGGAGCTGGGCACCCCTGACCTGGCCCCCTTCTTTAGACGTGGAGAGGAGGAAGAGCCCCGTGTGTGGCTTTGTGACCCCCCTGCAGGGGCCTGAGGCTGACGCGCATCGGAAACCGGAGGTAGGTGAGACTAAGGGGACCACCGCCCACCTGCCTCCTCCCCGAACCCGGCCCCTCCCTCGGGTCCCTCCCTGTACTGGGCGGGAGGGGCCGGCAGCAGGGGACCGCGTCGGGGGTGAAGTTAGTGCTACCCCTCGCACGGAGCCCCCTCCCGGTCTTCCCCAGGCTGTGGTCCTGGAAGGAAATTACTGGAAGCGGCGCATCGAGGTGGTGATGCGCGAGTACCACAAGTGGCGCATCTACTACAAGAAACGGGTCAGTGGGGACCCCGGGGGACGCGCCGGACTTTTCCCCGGCGGGTGCTGGCCACCGCTCCTCTTGGAAGAGCCCGAGGAGGCGCCCCCGCCCTCCGTTAAGACCCAGGCTGACAGCGCCCTCGTGTGGCCATAGGACCTCCTCGCGGTCTCCTTACTTCCCCGGGAGGAGGAGCTCCTGAAGGGAAGTGGGGGTCCCCTTGATTTGGTGGAGCTTCTGAGTAGAGGAGGCCTTGGCGGGGAGTGATGGAGGAGGGGCAAGGAATCCAGTGTCCACGTCTGTGTGTTCCTGCAGCTCCGTAAGTCCAGCAGGGAAGGGGACCTCCTGGCCCCAAAGCAGGTGGGTGTTCCCTGGACCCAGAGAATTTACAGCGTCCCTCCGGGCGGGCAAGGCAGTGGCGATGGGGCGGGAGGTGTGAGGGTGGAACGTGAGGGAAGACCCTAAGCATAAGGCATGGCCTCTGTCCTCTGGCTGATTAACTGAGCCCTTCGCACCTTGCAGCCGTGGTGGAAAGACCCTAAGGCTCTGGTTGACTGAGCAAGTGGTGGGGAGGCAAGGGGGAATAACGGGTCCTAAAAACTGCCCTGTGATCTCTGGCTCCTGCCAAGTAGAGGAGGCAGGAGGCGGTACCCTTATCTCCGGATCTAGCTCCTGTGGGTAGTTGTCAGAGGCCAATGGGGTGACCCTAGTCTTCCAGGCAGTGCACTGGGTCCGCCAGAGAGAGGCGAGGACGGTGCAGAGAGAGGCCGTCTGGCTGGCTGAGGACTTCATCCCCCAGGCAGGCAGGGGGTGGTGTGGAAGGGCCAGGGGAGGCAGGAGACCCCTGTGTCCGCAGCCCGGGGAGGAGGAGGAGCAGTGGAGCCCTCAGGCTGTGACTGCGGGCTCTCTGTCTCCCTAGGTGGAAGGGGGATGGCAGCCACCAGAGCGATGGTGCGAGCAGCTCTTCTCCAGCGTGGTGCCTGTGCTGCTGGGGGGCCCAGAGGAGGACCCCGGTGGGCGGCAGCTTCTGGACCTCGATTGCTTTTTGTCCGACATCTCTGACACGCTCTTCACCATGACTCAGCCCAGCCCCACACCCCTGCAGCTGCCCCCCGAGGACGGTGAGGGCCTGTGAGAATCCAGGCAGCCAAGGGAGGATGGCCGGGGACAGCTGTCCCCATTCCACCCTTCCTGCTGCTCCTGACACCACCACTGCCCCCTCCAGCCTACGTTGGCAACGCTGACATGATCCAGCCGGAGCTGACACCTCTGCAGCCCAGCCTGGACGACTTTATGGAGATCTCAGGTGGGGCAGCCCCTCCCCTGGAGTGGAAGGGCAGGGTCCGAGCAGGAGAGCCCTCGGGCCAGTTCTATGCCCCTCTGGGAGGGCAGATGGTCTGAGTGACTTCTGAGGGATTTTCCTGGTGTCCCTGTGGCTGGCCTTGGGGTGAGGCTGGTGTGGCCTTAGGTGAGAGCAGGGCCAGACCCAGTTCCTGGGTAGGGATCAGGGGACCAGGGTCATTGAAGCTTCAGACTCTGGGAGCTGCCAGGAAAGCAGTGGATGCTGGGACTCTCTCAGGGGAGAGGGGGACTGTGATTTGTTTGAATCTATTTATTTACATAATTCATTAAAAAACTATTTATTAAAGAACATTTCAAACACACAAACAGAGAGTTCAATAAATCCCCATGTAACTATCACTGATTTCAACATTTATCAAATCTTGGCCAGTCTTATTTTATCTAGCCCTCACCCACTTCTCTCCTCCTATGTTATTTTGAAGAAAATCTCAGGAATTGTATCTGGTAAAGCATTTTTTTTAAAAATATTTTATTGATTTTTTATAGAGAAGAAGGGAGAGGGACAGAGAGTTAGAAACATCGATGAGAGAGATCGATCAGCTGCCTCCTGCACGCCCCCCACTGGGGATGTGCCCGCAACCCAAGTACATGCCCTTGACCGGAATCGAACCTGGGACCCTTCAGTCCGCAGGCCGACGCTCTATCCACTGAGCCAAACCGGTTCAGCGAAGCATTTTTTTTTTTAAGTTGTATGTTTCCCTGCCTCCCCCCCTGACCCCCAGGGCCACCAGGTCACAAGAGTATGTCCTTCCAGAGATGCTCATGTCTATATATAAAAAAAAGCACACACAATAGACTCTTCTTCACATTGCTTTTCTTCACTGAGCTATAGATCTTGGAGACTGCCCCTGATATTCAGACATTGAGGGGCCTTCATAGCCATTCTAGTGATCAGGTAGACATCGGGTCTCAGCCAAGGCCTAGGGGGCAGAAAGGGGACTCCTGGGATAAAGACTTAGTTTCGGTGACCCCCTTCACTCCTTCCCCACAGGGTCCTGGGCCTATCAGTCAAGAGGTGGAGGCCCATAGGGCGGGGACTAGGGAATGAGGAACCACCCCCACCCCTGCCTCAGCCCTGGACAGGGGTGGGGGCTGAGGGGGCAGAAGTGTTGATGGCAGTGCCCTGGGAGCAGACCAGCCTGGGAGGGCAGCCGCCCTATCTGGGCACACAGACCCCTGCCACAGGTAGGAACTCAACTGCCCCCACCCCGGGAGCTGGGCAAACCCTGGGGCCAGGAAGTGACTTCTCTCAGCCTAGGGTGGCTACTGGGGTAAGGATGGGGGCAAGTATGGGTGGCCTATGGTCAGGGATGTCATGCAGAAGAGGTGGCTGTGTGGCCCCCTCTAGTGCTCTGTGCACTTGGAAGGCAAGGAGCACTGGGGTTACCGCGGCTGCCTCTGGGATTGTCCCCAGAGCTCCTCACTTGAAAGGAAACCCATGAGGGGGCTGGTGAGGGGAGGGTTCAGTGAGGGGTAAGGGGCTTGGTGAGAGGTGCTCAGAGAAGGAAAGGGAGCTTGGATGAGAGAGGGGCTCAGGGAGAGGATGGTAGGTCCGTGGAGGGAACCGAGGCTAGGGAGGGACTCGGTGGGTGGCTAGGGCAGGCAAGCAGCTTCTCTGGAGGCTGGGTGGGGACATGGCCACAATCTCAGATAAGGGGATGGTGGTGACTCAGTGATGAGTGGGCTCGCAGCTCCACGAGGCCTGCCAAGCCCTGTGGCGACAGCAGCAGCGGGGAGCAGGGGCTGCTCTGCGGCCTCAGCATCCTGGGGCCAGGCCCAGGACAAGGCTGGTCCTAGAGCCCAGGCTTGAAGGGGTGTATTGAGGAGACCTATGGGCCCTGGGGCTGGGGAATGGAGGACCAGTGACTGCTCACCCTCTGCCACCCAGTCCTTCATTAAAAGGAGGCAGCAGGACAGTAAGACTATCCCTTATGACTGTGTGGCCAAGAAAACACACACACACACACACACACACGGGCACAGGGCAGATACACACACACCAGGCACCTCACATCAGGGCAGGTACACACAGACTTACAGCTACAGACAGTGGGACAGACAGGGAGGGAGACAGATGCTGCACGAGACCACACGCTGATATGCGGAGCCAGCTGCCCTGTCACATGTGAGTCCCAGAGTCACAAGAGATGTACACGCAGGTTTGACGCCCATCAGGCTCAAGGTTTGGTGTGGTCTTCTCTGTCTCATTCCTGGGTCTCCTTTAAGGGGGCCTTCGGGGAGAGGCCTTACCAACTCCCTTGGCTGGGGGTCTGGGGCCCACCCAAGGCCAGTGGGGTCGGGTCTGACCAGACAAGGAGGCCTTGGGAGCTGGTGCTGTCTGAAAGCTGACCAGGGTCAGAGAAAGGTGCCCGGAAGGGAGCGGGTGGGCAGGCGGCACCCATGCCCGGGATGTGGTTAGGCCGCAGGCAGCTGCTTCCCAAAACCAGAATAGCCTGGGGCTTACACAATCGGCACCTCAAACAATCTGGCTGCCCCCCACCCCCAGCTCTTCCCGGGTTTCCAGGACCCCTCACTCCAGCCCCCTCTCTGAGCCAATCCTCTGACCCCTGCTATCACCCCCTTAGCTCTTTCACCCCACTCCTGGAGTCTACTATTGAGGTTCCATTTGTTGACCTTCCAGCAAATCTTGTCCCAGACACACTGACCTCCTGACCCCTCTTACCCCTAACTCACCTCTTGAACTTGAGTCACTGTGGGGCTCCTCCCTTGGACCTCGCCCCTTCCCCTCCCTGTCATACTCTATTACCCTCCCCCACCTCAAGTTCCCCAGCAGGGCTGGTAACTGGAGCAGACAAAGGGAGGGCCCAGCCCCGGGGATGGGAAAGGGGGCCAAGTGTGGGGCTTGGCTGGAGGGCTACTTCTGGGGTCCTGCTCACAAGCCTACCAGTCCCCTGCTGTCTCCCACTCAGGCCCATCCCACCCGAGCCTATGTTGCTGCTTCCCCTGAGTGAGACAGAAACTCTCCCAGTTTCACAATCTCCTGTGGAAGCCCCCCCTTCCCCCCTGCCCCAGCCCAGCCTGGGGACAGGGCACGAGGCCCGCTCTCCTCCCACAGCTTCCAGCTGCCAGGGCCTTAGCCCTAACTGCTGCCACCCTGTGTGTCTGAATTACAGATTTCTTCACCAACTACCGCCCCTCTCAGACAGCCACGCCTTCAAACTTCCTGGAGCCCCCCAGCTTCAGTCCCATGGCGGACTCCCTTTTCAGCAGTGGGATCCTGGGCTCAGAGGTGCCCCCCGCCTCCTCGGGCATGACCCACCTCTCAGGGCATAACCACCAGCAGGTGAGTTCAACCCACCCCACCCAGCCCTACCTCGCTCACCTGCCCATGTCCAGGAGGCATTCTGGGTACTTTCTGAGCGCCCAGTCCTGTGCTTGTTTGGTCCACTGGGTGAGACTGGAGGGGAGAAAGATCCTGGGAGGGTACAGTTCAGCTGGAGAGGGAAGATCCTCAGGAAGCAGAACTGACAAGATGGCTGGGGGGAGTCGGGCTGAGGGCAGGAGGAGCATGGAGCAGGCACCACCAGGGCCGGCTTGCTGTGCAAGGCTTCTAGGAGGACAGGGAGTTCTGGGCCTTAGTGTACAGTTCGGGTTTGGACAGGAGAGACCAGGAGAGGGCAAGTCAGATGGGAGGAGAAGCTCAAACGAGTGCATGGAGGCCGAAAACTGAACATGTGTGTTTAGGAAACAGTGACTACCATTTCGGCTCAAGAACTCCCAGACCCAATTTGAATGTTGTCTCCCTGCTGCTTGGTTAGATGCCTTTCCCTCCATCATCAGACTTTTCAGGCACTGTTGTAGTTATTATTGAGGGGTCTCTCTCCTGGACTAGACAGTGAGCGCCTTGCTGGAAGAGCTATGTTTTGCTCACCTCTGCATCTTCCATACCTACCACTGTTCAAGCACATGAACAGCACTGGGTAAATGATTGCCCGATGATTGAGCAAGTGAGTGAATGAATAAGAGTATGGATGGATGGGTGTGTTGGAAAATGGATAGATGGGGCTCGATACTTAAATGAGTTGGTGTATATATAGGTAGGTGAGTGGTTGGTTGGATGGATGGAGGAATTCATAGATAAAAGAATAGTTTGGTGGATCAGTGAATGGGCTAGTGGGTGGATAATTGGCTAGTCAATGTATGGTGGATGAATGAAGGAAGCATAGATGGTTGGATGGATTGGTGAATAGGTTAGTACCTGGTGGGCTGGTGAATAGACCGATGAACTAGCTCATAGGTGAGAGAATAAATAGGTAGGTGGATGGATGGATGGAAGAATGGATGCATAAATTATTTGGTGAATGAATGAAAGGTCAGGAAGACTGATGCTCTTTCTCATGCCTAATTTATGCATAAATGTGTTCCACTCTCTACCCTCATTAGATTATAATTTCCCTGCTGTGTGGGTTAAAGGGCAGGGATCATTTCTCTTATCTCTCCCAGTGCCCAGTCCAGAGCTCAGCCAGGGCAGGAGGCTGCCTGGGTGGCTATAAAGGCCAGCTTTCTCCCCTGCTCTCTGTCTGTTCCCCCCAACCAGGCTCGGAGCAGCTGCCCTGGCTCCCTGGACTCCAGTGTCTTCCTGAGCTCTGACTTCCTCCTTTCTGAAGACCCCAAGCCTAAACTCCCTCCCTGTCCCACACCCCCACCCCTCCTCCAATACCCTGCCCCTGCCAAAGGGCCTGGCCTGGAGCCCTGTCCCCTACCCCTCTTCCCTTCCATGGCTCCGCCCCCTGCTATGCTGCAAGAAGAGCCTCTCTTCTCTCCCAGATTCTCCTTCCCAACAATCCCCCCTGCGTCAGGAGTGTCCCCTCTGCCTGCTCCCACAACCTTCTCACCTACCCCACAGTCTGGCACAGGCCCTGCCCCCACCCACTTCCCCATGGACCTTCTATCCTCGGGGTGTCCAGAACCCCCCTTTGGGCCTCACTTCACAATGCCCCAAGGTGTGCAGCCCAGAGGCAAGCCCCCTACCCCATCCCCTAGGGAGCGGAAGCCCAGCCCTCGGACCTTGGCCCCTGCCATTGCTGGGGGCAACAATTCCTGCCTCACACAGCTCCTCACAGCAGGTGAGATAGAAGGGGCAGGGTTGACAGAGGGTGAGACAGGAACCAAATGTGGAAGGGGGGAGCCTATGGGTGCAGAAGGTAAAGGTTAAGGGGCAGACTCAGCTGGGGGGGACAGGGTGGTGAGGAATTAAGGACATGAACCCTGAACCCGAAAGGGGTGTGGGCTATTTGGAGTGGAGGGATGGGGTCTTAGGAGATAACCTGAGAGAACCCTCACAGTCTGCTTGTACACAGCCAAGCCTGAGCAAGCCCTGGAGCCACCTCTTGTATCCAACACCCTCCTGCGGCCCCCAAAATCCCGGGTAAGATGGCAGACTCAGGAGTGGAGGGGAGCCTCAGAGCTTCACCCCAGCTCTCCATTTTTCTCCACCTGAGAGCTTCACCCCAACTCTCCACCCTTCTCTTCAGGAGACGGTCCCTGAATTCCCCTGCACCTTCTTTCCCCCGACTCCGGCCCCCACACCACCCCGGCCATCTCTGGGCCCGGCCACACTGGCCCCTCCCAGGCCCCTGATTGTCCCCAAAGTAGAGCGGCTGTCACCCCCAGCACCCAGCGGTAAAGAGGGGTTGCAGGGATTGGAGGGAGGGGAAGGAAGAAGGGGGGACTATATCTGGGGCCAGGACAAGAGGGACAGGTCAATGGGACCTGCTCCCCTGTGTTGGTCTGTCTGTGGGTCTGTCTGTCTCTGCCACAGGTGGTGAGAGGCGGCTGTCTGGGGAGCTTAACTCCATGCCGGGCCCAGGGACTATGAGTGTCCGAGTCTCTCCGCCTCAGCCCATTCTAAGCCGGGGTCGTCCAGACAAGGTGCACTATCCCCTCACCCTAAGCTCTCTTTGCTACCCCTACGCCCTCCCACACTCCTTCCTAGGCTCACCCCACTTTCTGTCCCCCGACCCAAGACTGAAAACCGACGCATCACACACATATCTGCGGAGCAGAAGCGGCGCTTCAATATCAAGTTGGGGTTTGACACCCTGCATGGGCTGGTGAGCACGCTGAGCACCCAGCCCAGCCTCAAGGTGAGCCCCCAACCTAGGATGGTACCCCCAGAGCCACAGGGTTCTTCATGAACCCCCTACATAAGACCAAATCTCAGGACCCTCCAGATACCCGGTTGCCTCCTCCCGCCTCCCCAGTGCCTGAGTGGGTCCCAGCACCTGACCCCACACTGGTGATGCCCACAGGTGAGCAAAGCAACGACACTGCAGAAGACGGCCGAGTACATCACCATGCTGCAGCAGGAGCGGGCGGCCTTGCAGGAGGAGGCCCAGCAGCTACGGGACCAGATTGAGGAGCTCAATGCTGCCATTAAGTAGGCAGAAACCTGCAGGTGCTGGGACAAGGGGGGCCAGTTACCTGAATCTCAACCTCTGACCCTCTCCATGCCCCCAGCCTATGCCAGCAGCAGCTGCCAGCCACTGGGGTGCCCATCACACACCAGCGTTTCGACCAGATGCGAGACATGTTTGATGACTATGTCCGGGCCCGCACACTGCACAACTGGAAGTTCTGGGTAGTATCCTCACTGGGCCAGCGGCAGGGTGAGTGCTGCAGCCAGACCAGGTTGTGCCTGGCTGCAGGCTCAGCTTCAGAGGCCAGGCAGGGTCTCAGAGCTGCTTCCAGGGGAAGAGATTCCAGGCCTTGGCATCTTGGCCGGCAGGATTGCCCAGTGATGGGCTGGGACCAGAGGGAGGAGCCCCTGGGTGGGGGGACCACAGCCCTGCCTACAGAAAGTTCCAAGGGAAGTTTGGGGGAATCTAAACTCTGAGTGGCATGAGCGGGGTGGACCCTAGGAAAGACATGGAATTGCTTACCCCCTCACCTAATCAAGCTCTTGACGGAGCCAGGGCAGGAAGCCTAGGAATGTGGGCTAGTCCAGCCCAGAAGGGCCATGGCGGAGCTGAGGCAGTCAGCTGGGCAGGCCTTGGCAGGATGAGAGGGTGGCTGCCGTGGGGGTCCTTGGGGTTCAAGGCTTCACGGTCACCAGGCCTTTCCCCTGGTTTGGGCCGGATGTCAGGGCTACATGTCAAGTGGGTGAGGATACTGGCTGGACAACAGGCCTGTTCCTTGACCTGGGCCAGTTCAGCATCCTCATCCGGCCTCTGTTTGAGTCCTTCAACGGGATGGTGTCCACGGCAAGCTTGCAGAGCCTCCGTCAGACCTCGTTGGCCTGGCTGGACCAGTACTGCTCCCTGCCTGCTCTCCGGCCAAGTACGTGAGCCACCTACCTGCCCAGTGGAATGTCCAGGCCTCAGGGCAGAGGATTCCACTCTGCTCAGACCCCAGGTGCAGCCTGCCTTCAAAATAGCCTAGGGTTTTGGTTATCCCACCATGCTTTCTGGCTGGTTCCCCAGCTACCAAGACACTACAGACAGTCTTGCCAACCAGCATCTCCCCCTACCCCATTGCCTTCAGCATCCAAGGGTGGGGCCCTGACCACAGGAGGCGTCTCTCTCTCTCTTCCCAGCTGTCCTGAACTCTCTCCGCCAGCTGAGCACATCTACCAGTATCCTGACGGACCCAGGCTGTATACCTGAGCAAGCCACACGGGCAGTCACAGAGGGCAGACCGTTATAGTGCTGACCAGACCCTGCCATTCACTCAGCTGCCATGGGGACTACTTTCCCTGGACGTGGGCTCCAGACACAACTCCTGGGCACTCCCTTCCTGCCCCAGGCCCTGCTTGTCCCCTTTCCTGAGAGTTAAGCAGGACCTTAGCCTCTTCCCACCTCCTGGAAGTCAGAAAACACTGAGTTCCAGTGTCTGCTCTGCCAGTGACTACACTGTGACCTAGGGGACTCATACTCCATCTGTGGACCTCCATTTTCCAGTCTGCAAAATGGGGGTGAGGAAGCTTCAACCAGATGATGATCCCAAGGCCTGAGCAGCTGTGACATTTGGGGCCTAAACTGGCAACTCAAGGAACTTAAAGGAGAAAATGGGAAGATCCTATTCCTCTGTCACTCCCACCTGCTCCCCAACAGGTAGAGCACATGCCTCTGCTTCTGAGCAGAGAAGCAGAAAAGGGGGTTCTCTCTGTTCCTTCACTGGTAACCTGGGGGCGCTGCAGGATAGCATCCCTGGGTGGATGAAGCCTAGAAGTTCTGGTATCAGAAGAGCACACAGCAGGGCGGGTGGCCAAGCCAAGCCTAGAAGTTCTGGTATCAGAAAGCAGGGCAGCAGGGCGGGTGGCCAAGCCAAGGCAGGCATTGTGTGTGTGTGTGTGTGTGTGTGTGTGTGTGTGTGTGTGTACGTGTTTTGTAGAGCATTCTTGACCAATAAAAACAAACTGTCAGGGATGGTCAGCGTATCTTGCTCTGGAATGGAGAGTCGGTTGGCAGTGGGAGGTGGCTTCTGAGCTGGAGAGCCACTAGAGGTGGGACAAGATTCCATACTAACTTCTGAACAGGCTTCCTCTGACTGCCAAGTTGAGAACAGGCCACCATGGGGCGATGGTGAAAGTAAGGCAGCCGGATTTAGGCTGTGGCTGTCATCCAGGCGGGAGAGGACCCTCATCTTGGAAATCCTCCCTCCATGGCCAGGAGTGGGTTCACAGAGGCTCACTACTTTCCAAGTTGGAAGAGGGCAGAGCTGGGATCCAGGAGTGGAAGTGACAGGGCCACCCATCAGAACCATCCAGGAGGAGAAATATGCTGCTGCAGAGAGCAGTGTTGTCCCCACTGTGCAAGATGTGCACACTGACCGGGTGGCCGCTTGGCTGGGATGTCTTTCAAGGAACTGATACTTCAGATGGGAGTTGGGGTAAAAGACCCCACTTCATTGATCCTTTCATTGATCCATTGAACAAATATTCCCTGAGGGCTTGCTGTGAAGCAGGCGATGTCGTGGCTCTCGGGATTCTGTTCACTGCTGTACTCCTCTCATGGAGCTGACCATTCAGGCCTGGCAAGTTTGAATCCTCTCACATCTCAGAACTTCTGGAGGCATTTGCCGGATATAAACAGTCTTCCGTGGGCTTTGCCCTTCTCATTCATATAGAATAATAACAATAACTGCATAGCTATGCAGTGTTTACTACATGCCAAGCTATTCTAAGGGCTTTATCCCTACTCAATCCCTACCATACCTACCTCTATAGGCCTGTTGTGAGGATTTGAGAGTAAATATAAGCCCTGGTCAAGTACCGGGTAGCTCAGTTGGTTAGAGCGTCATCCCAATACACCAAGGTTGCAGGTTCAATCCCCAGTCAGGGCACATATAAGAATCAACCAATGACTGCATAAATAAGTGGAATAACAAATTAATCTCTCTCTCTCTCTCTCTCTCTCTCTCTCTCTCTCTCTCCCCCCCCCACCCCTCCCTCTCAGAGCAATTTTTAAAAATATATATAAAGCACAACAGTGCCTGGCAAAGAACACTACATAAGAGTTATCATAATATCCCCATTTCACAGATGAAAACTTGAGGCACGGAGAGGTTAACTAGCCCCAGGTTGCATGCTTAATGAGGTGCCCACTCAGACTGTCTGACTCATCTCTGCCTTTAGACACTTCTCTTTACTGTGCAGTGACAGGTGCACACAAACTTAAAGTGCTATTTGCTGCTGCAGGCCACGACTTGAAGCGACTCTTTGAAAGGTGACATCCTGGCAGTTTGTGCTCTGCTGTTTTTCACCCACTCATAACCCACCAGGAAGATGCTCACAAGACATCCCCTTGGCTCTGTGTCCTTCTCTAGGTGCCACCTTCCCGTGAGGGAGCTGTCTTGCTCTCCCTCTCCTTCTCCCCTCCCACTTACCCCCAGTGCCTGCCTTTGGGCTCCTCCTCCCACCTTCCAGCCTAGCCAAACCCCAGGACTGATTCTTTCACCGAGGTCCCGTGACTCCTTCATTGCCAAATCCAACAACCACTTTGCATGCTCTTGTCTTTCCCCAGCCCTCAGACCATCTTCTTCAACCACTCTCCTTTCGAATCCCAAATTCCTGGCAGGCTTTCCTTCCTCCTTCCTGACCGTGCCTTCCTGCTGTGGGAGCCCCCTCCTCCACCAGTCCCTTTCCCTGGCCTGCTTCCCTCTCACTATGGCAAGTCCCAGGCAATCCCATCCCCTCCACCTCTCTCCTGAGGACCTACTCTGTGTCTGTCTTGCTGGGCCCCCAGAGCGACACAACCACATATCCAACTGCCACCCTGACCCCTCCCTCTGAATGTTCCACAGCTTCCTTAACCTTGAAGGGGTCAAAACAGAACTCATCATTCCTAAGACTGTACCCCAAGTCTTCCCCCTCAAACCTGGTCCTCTCCATGCGCTCCATCCTCAGGAAAGGTGCCACCATTCAGACACTTGTGTAAGCTGCAAACACAGTCATTCCTGGCTCCTCCCCACACCTCACTAACCTATAGTATCTGTTACAGAGGCCTGGCCAGTTGACATTGTAAGCATTCATTTCCACAGTCACTGCCCTGGCCCAACAGAACATTGTCTTTGCATGAGCCTCCTGTGTCCCTTACAGCTGCTCTTCAAACTTAAATGTGCATTTAAATAATTTGGGGTGTTTTTTTGGGGGGGGGGACAGGGGGATTTAAAAAATCATGATCAGGCCCAGTCTGGATCAATTAAATCAGAATCTCTGGTTATGGGGTTTAGACATCAGCATCTTTTAAGGTATTCCCAATATGCAACCAAGGTTAAGAGCCACTGTAATAGAGGCTTTGAGCTGCAAAGTATATATATATATATGGGGCTCAAGTTAGTTTAAATCTGATTCGAAGACTTTAATGTGTATCAGAAATCACTTAGTGGGCATGTTAAATACAGATTGCCAGGCCCCCACCTCTAAAGTTTCTGTGTCAGCAAATCTGAGATGAAGTCTAAGAATTTGCATTTTTAAAAATATATATATATTTTTATTGATTTCAGAGAGGAAGGGAGAGGGAGAGATAGAAACATCAATGATGAGAGAGAATCATTGATTGGCCGCCTTCTGCATGACTCATCCCCTACTGGGGATCGAGCCCGCAACCCCAGGCATGTGCCCTTGACTGGAATCGAACCTGGGACCCTTCAGTCCGCAGGCTGATGCTCTATCCACTGAGCCAAACGGGCTAGGGCAGAATTTGCATTTCTAATGATGCTGGGTCCAGGGCTCAAACTTTGAAAATCACTGATTAAACAATGACAAAACTTATCGTTCCACCTAACACAGGCCAGAGGTAAGGAAGACTCCAATCAATGCAAGGTGGATCTTCAATTGCAAATTGAAGTTATGTTTCCATTGCTTCTTTGGCTCCTACTTCCCTCGAATGATGCCAGGTTTATGTTCAAGGTGCTTTGTGACTGGGCCCTGCTACCCCTGCAGCCCCATTTCTCTCCACAGCCTCCTTCCTTTCACATCCCAAGGAGTCCAGTGATTCCTGGGATGTGTCATTCTATTTTGCCTTTACAAGTAAAACCTGATCAGCCCATGAGGTCTTACTTGAGGGCCGTTTTCAGGCTGGCCATGCACCCCCGTGACCAAAGCTCCCAGCCTCTCCTTTTTTTTTTTTCTGGGATTTATTTATCTTCTATAATTGAAACTTTGTAGCCTTGAGCGGAGCCCAGGTCCGGTCAGGGCAGGAGGGAAGCTTGGCTTCCTCCATCGCCGGGGGCAACCCAAGCCTCCTGCTCGCTTCAGCTCTGTGGCCACTGCCATCTTAGTTGGGTTAATTTGCATACTCGCTCCTGATGGGCTGGTGGGCATGGCTGGTGGGTGTGGCTTGAGTGTAGCAGAGGGATGGTTAATTTGCATATTTCTCTTTTATTATATAGGATTCTCTCTGCTATACTTTTACCATCCCTGTGACCATTCCATAATTACCAATTTGTACTTAATTCCTTCACCTTTTTCACCCATCTCTCTAACTCCCTCCCATCTTTTGAAAACCCAGTCCCCCAACCCTCTTCCTCTCTGGGTACCCTCTTCCTCTCAGACTCTGTGTCTGAGTCTGTTTTGATTTTGTTTTTTTTGTTCTTTAGATTTCACATATCAGTGAAATCATATGATATTTGTCTTTCTTTAAGCATAATACCCTCTAGGCCAGCCGTGGGCAAACTACGGCCCGCGGGCTGGATCCGGCCTGTTTGAAATGAATAAAACTAAAAAAAAAAAAAGACCGTACCCTTTTATGTAATGATGTTTACTTTGAATTTATATTAGTTCACACAAACACTCCATCCATGCTTTTGTTCTGGCCCTCCGGTCCAGTTTAAGAACCCATTGTGGCCCTTGAGTCAAAAAGTTTGCCCACCCCTGCTCTAGGCCCATCCATGCTGTCACAAATGGTAAGATTTCATTTCTTTTTATGGCTAAGTAATATTCCATTGTATAAATGTACCATTTATACACAGCTTTTTTATCCACTCATCTATTGATGGGCACTTGGGTTGCTTCCATAGCCTGGCTATTACAAATAATGCTGCAATGAACATAGGGATGCATATATTCTTTCAAATTAGTGTTTTGGGTTTCTTTGGGTAAATTCCCAAAAATGGAATGGCTGGTTCATATAGAGGCATAGACTTTTCTGTCACCCTGAACATACCCCTTCTTACTGCATCCTTTCTCTGATCCCATCTGCAACACTCAGGCTGTCATAGTCACTCCCTTCTGTACAGGAATCAGTTCTTCCTCCACACCTTTGCTCATGCCTTGTTTCCCACCTAGAATTCCCTCCTATTCTCTGCTTCACCTGTAAAAATGCCCACCTCTGAAGGTATAGCCAGGTCTTGATGCCCCTCAAAATTCATTGGCAGATCTCCCTCCTGATCTGCCCAGCTTTGCCAAATCCTTCTGCATGTTGGCCTTGGCTTCTAAGTGGGCTTTCGGATAAGGGTAAGACCTTACTGACCACACCCCAGTGGCGTGTGAGAGGAGTGTGGATTAGGAGTGTAGCAGATCCAAGTTTGACTCTGGACTCTATCCCTGGCTTCTTTGTTGACCTTGGGTAAGTTACTTGACCTGAGCTTATTTTTTTTCACCTGTTTAAAGTTATTTCATAGCATCTCAAAGTTCTCTATAAAGAACAACTAAGCCCTGGCCATGCATCAGGAGGGTTTGGGTTTGATTCCAGGTCATGGGTACATACCTGGGTTGCAAGTTGGATCCCACCCCCAGTCAGGCACCTGTGGGAGGCAACCAATCGATGTGTCTCTCTCACAGTGGATGTTTCTCCTTTTCTCCTCTCTTTCTCTCTCTCTCTCTCTCTCTCTCTCTCTCTCTCTCTCCCCTCTTCCCCTCTTTTCCACTCTCTCTAAAAATCAATGGAAAAGTATTGTCACTCCTCAGGTGACAATAAAAAATAAAATAAATAAAAATAAAAAGAACTGAACTCGTGATGTGAAAGAATTTTGTATCCTTGACTGAGCTGTACACAGATGAGCCCTACTCTTGCTTCTCTCTGTCCTCCACATCAATAGACTGGTGTCATAGATCTGCATGTGTACCCAGGTTCACTCTTCACCTGTGTGACCTCTGAAAAGTCACTTAATGAGCACCTCCTAGAGCAGCGGTTCTCAACTTGTGGGTCGCCAACCTGTGGGTCACGACCCCTTTGGGGGTCGAACGACCCTTTCACAGGGGTCGCCTAAGACCATCGGAAAAAACATATATAATTACATATTGTTTTTGTGATTAATCACTATGCTTTACTTATGTTCAATTTGTAACAATGAAAATACATCCTGCATATCAGATATTTACATTATGATTCATAACAGTAGCAAAATTACAGTTATGAAGTAGCAACAAAAATAATTTTATGGTTGGGGGTCACCACAACATGAGGAACTGTATTAAAGGGTCGCGGCATTAGGAAGGTTGAGAACCACTGTCCTAGAGCATTAGTCTCCTAATCCGTAGGATGGGAATATGAGAAGATTAAATGAAATGCAAAGTTCCGGGATCAATCAATGTCACATGCAAAATGCTTGATGAATGAAATTCTTCTTTAAGTACAGCTTTGTCTCTAGGTAGTGGAGAAAGTGGTCCTTGGCTGGGCCTATAGTTCCAAAAAGCAAATTAGGAGGAAAAGCCCCAGGATGCCCTGGACACCCCCTCTAGTCCTCCCTACCCCACTGCCCACAGCTCAGTCAGTGCCATCACACACACACACACACACACACACACACACACACACACACACACACGACAAAAGGGAAGGAAAAGAGGCCGGCCCCTCCATTTAGTCTGACTGGATCTGCTTCCTCACCAAGGCTGTGGGTGTGTCTCTCTGTCATCTAGTCTCCCCAGCAGCCTCTCTCCTCAGGGGGACTTTCTAAAGACCAGAGTCTGCACTGTCAGGAGAGGCTCCCAGGTGGGCATGGAAATGTTTGAATCTGGAATCTCTGACCCTAATACTTCTTCAACTTGCTGTGGGTTTCAGGGCTGGGAGGCCCACAGAGCATGTCTGTTCTGGAACTATTCCCTCTCCAACCAAGCACGTCTAATCTAAATTCTATTATTAGTCTTTCAGAATATCTTCCTTTTTTGTGAAATCTGAATAAGTTCTATAGATTGTATCAATGCTACTTTCCTGGTTTTGATATTACACTATAGTTAATGGAAGATGTTACCATTGGGGAAAACTGGGTAAAGGGTACAGGGAACCTTCCTGTCCATTTTTTTTTTCAACTCACTGTGAATCTTTGTTTGAAAATAAGAAATGTCTTGCCCTGGTCAGGTGGCTCAGTTTGTTGGAGCACCGTCCCATGCACCAAAAGATTACAGGTTCGATGCCGCTCAGGTGACCGATCAATCTCTTTCTCTCTCTCTCTCTCTCTCTCTCTCACTCTCTCTCTCTCTAAAAATTAAAAAACAAACAAACACATATTCTTGGGTGAGGATTAAAAAAAGAAATGTCTTGTTAAAAATTTTTTCAAATTCCTCTCCACTCCCCAGGCTGCCCTTAATTCTAGGCCCTTATCATCCCCCTCTTGGATCCTAGCAAACACCTCCTGGTTTCCCTTCTGTCTTTGGTCTTGGCACCCACTGGTCCATCCAGAAAATTTTGAAGACACCAATTTTGCCCTCTTCTCCCTGTAATAACCAGTGGAGGTTCATCTCTGCTTGTTGGATTGAGCTGGCTGACCCTCAAGGCCCAGACCTTTCCAGTCTTACTAGCTGCCTTTTTAAAAATATATTTTTTTACTGATTTCAAAGAGGAAGGGAGAGGGAGAGATAGAAACATCAATGATGAGAGAGAATCATTGATTGGCTGCCTCCTGCATGCCCCCACAAACCGGGCATGTGCCCTTGACCAGAATTGAACCCGGGACCTTTCAGTCTGAAGGTCAAGGCTCTATCCACTAAGCCAAACCGGCTAGGGCTTACCTGCTACTTTTTATTTTGCTCATGCCCTGCCTCCCCAACAGCATCCCTCCTTCTCAGGTCTTTGCTGAGGCTGTCCCACACTCCAATTCCAGGACTACTCTTTCCCTTCTCCATTAACAGTAAAAGCCTACCTGAATTTCCCTTGATGCTAAGACTTTCCCACTAACGACCAGGCACCGCCCCTCGGGACGCACCAATGATCAGGCCCCGCCCCTCGGGACGCTCCAACGATCAGGCCCCGCCCCTCGGGACGCTGGGGCCGGGACGGGCCGGGGCAGCCTGCGGCGACCTCGCTTCCGACTTCCCAGTGGTCCGACCTCCGGTCCAGGCTCGAGGGGGTGCCGGCTCCCCCTGGGCCTCCGTTTCTCCTCTTGAGGAATGAATGAGCTTCGCTTCCGACCAGAGATGCCGCCTGGCCGGGCTGGTCGCGCCCCTTCGGAAAGACTAGTGAGAACCTGGGCCCCACGCTGCTGCTTACTCTGTGGCCGAGGCCAAGCCACTTGGCCGTTTGAGTCTCAGCTTGTCCCCAGGTTGCTGCGAGATCGCTTCTAAACTCCCCCAAGCGCTCTACTTGTTCGTTATTTTATGAAAATGGGCGGGGAGGCGAGGGACGGACCAACATTAGTTTGTAAGCACTCTGAGTAGTTCCCTGATTTACTGTGTCCCTACAGGCTTTGGGGTCTTTTCCTTTAGGGAGTCCACTATGGGGTAATGGAGGAGAACATCTAAAAATGTATGAGAAAAATAGAGTGTCATAGGTTTCCTAGAAGAGGTTAGTACTAGACACAGGAAACCCAGGGGTGGGAGTGGTCAGCCCTGCTTTTTTATTTATTTACTAGAGGCCCGGTGCACAAAAATTTGTGCACTCGGTGGGAAGGGGGGGGTCCCTCAGCCCGGCCTGTGCCCTCTCGCGGTCTGGGACCCCTCAGGGGATGACCACCTGCTGGCTTAGGCCCGCTCCCCAGGGGATTGGGCCTAAGATGGCAATCAGACATCCCTCTGGCAGCCCGGCAGCCCT
>NW_005369443.1:462377-478095 GCF_000412655.1 Myotis brandtii | reverse complement strand
GGTGACTGAAGCTCCCAACCTCTCCTTTTTTTCTTTTTCTTTTTTATTCTGGGATTTATTTACCTTCTATGGCTGTCACTGGAGCTGAGAGCCGGCTTTAGCTCTGAGGCTCGGCTCCAGCTCTGAGACCTCGGCTGCTGAAAGCAGGTATCTGGGCTTTGTTTAGCTTCTATAATTGAAACACTGTTGCAACTCCAGCT
Source organism: Myotis brandtii (assembly GCF_000412655.1). NCBI lineage: Eukaryota > Metazoa > Chordata > Mammalia > Chiroptera > Vespertilionidae > Myotis > Myotis brandtii. Next base: position 477,895 of record NW_005369443.1, on the reverse strand, counting down.
CTGAGGCCCGGCTGGCTGAAAGCAGGTTTCTGGGGATTGTTTAGCTTCTATAATTGCAACATAGTTGCTTAGAGTGCAGCTCAGAGCTGGGCGGCGGCAGGCGGGGAACCTTGGCTTCCTCCGTCACTGGAGCAAGCAAGCCTCCTGTTCACTTCAGCTGCTTGGCTGCCGGCCACCATCTTGGTTGGCAGTTAATTTGCATATCGCCCTGATTAGCCAATGGGAAGCGTGTCGGAGGTACGGTTAATTACCATGTTTGTCTATTAGATAGGATTTTTGGTCGGGGGACGTCAAGGAAATCTTCACTGAGAGTAGGGAACACAAGAGATGTGGCCTTAAGGCAAGCATGTCAAACTCAAAGGCTAACACGGGCCAAATGAACAAGGTTTAAGTTTAGCTGGGCCGCAAAAAACCAAAAGTTCCAATTTTCATAGAAACGGAGGTTTATTTTGATAGAGACATGCTGAATACAAAGGGCTGAAATAAATGAGTAATCAGTAACAAAGTTATAGAACATTTTAATAAAAATTAATATTTTTTCTTGAACATTAACTTACCAGACACTGAATAACTGCACAAATTAATAAGCATAACGCAAGTAAACCTCTTTTTCTTGTTCTCCGAAAGCAAAATATTTCCTGTTGCGCACACCAAACAAGTCAGTCCAAGACTAATGACGTGGCAATCGGCTGCTAAAATATTCGCCGCTAATATTAGTGGAGAGAAATGGTGCACCTGCGTGTAAGGTGCGTAAGGGAAATGAATGCAATACGATTATAGTAATCAGCCATTAGCGAACGTTGTAGTTTGTTATTAATAATTATGTATAACAGGATATTGTAAAAATTAAGTTATGAAATTTTTATTAAAACATTTCTTACATATCGGCTGGGCCGCAAAAATATTCGTTGTGGGCTGAATGCGGCCCAAGTTTGACATGCTTGTCTTAAGGCATAAGAGTTTGCTGGAGGCCAAGGAAGGAAAAACATTCCTGGCAATGACATCATGCACAAAGGCAAGGAGCCCTCAACAGCATTTGGTATGACTTTTGGGGTGTGCGGGGGAAGGACGGTGTCCGTTAGTGGCTGGAGAGGTAAGCAGAGGGCAGATTGCAGCCATCTTTGCATTTGGGCCTCAGGAGTTTTTTTTCTTGTAGGAATTGAGGAGGGTCTGTTGTGACTGTTGGATCACTTTGCACCTGGCCTGGTTCTCAATTAAATTAGCTATTTCATGCAAATGTGACTGGCACCATTTCTGGCGCAGGGTAACTCAGTGAGTGGTGACTATCCCTCAGTTCTGAGTCCTTTGAGCCTTTAATGCTTGTGTTGGGTACTCTACTTGTCATTTTGTATATATTATCCAATTCTCACAACTTTAAGGAAACCAAGGCCTGGATCAGTTGAGTAACTTACCAAGGTTCAGTTGTGCACATCATTCCCTATATAGGGCTGTCTGGTCAAGGATCTCCATTCCACTGGCATGCTGTGTACCCACTCAACCAGCCCCGAGAGGGTGCTTTTTCTAATTTGCACGGAGGTGCTGTATTGACTAACAGCAAGCAGCCTCCTCAAGGTCACAATCCAAAGCCTCTGATTTTGCCTGCATCACTCTCTGTTGTTGAGGACAGGGGCCATATCTGGCCATCTCTTGTTGCTTCCCTCAATGCCTGGCCAATTATAGGTGGTTAGTAAATGCTTATTGAGTGAGTAATGGGTGGATGACGTGGCCCTTCCTTATAGGCCAAAAAGCAAATGGAGTTCCACTTGACAAGTCCTTGAGATCCAAGAAGCAGAAACAGAAACAGCATATTCGTAAGGAGAAGCCTCAACAACACAACTTCACCCACCGTCTCCTGGCTGCAGCACTGAAGGTACATGGGTACCATGCACAACACACATACAGATTTTTCCTTTGTAATATTCTGTGCATATTACTGACCCCTTGGTCTCTGACCAGAGTCAGTCTGGATGCCACATTCTGTCCCTTCTCATCACATCCCATCAGCATCTTGCTATTAATCCAGGCTACAGTGCCCTGGAGTCATGGCTGCACATTAGGGTTCCCCATCTTCCCAAGGGGTTCCTATTCACACTTCCTGCATACCTTCCCCCTAGAGCCACAGTGGGAACATATCTTGCATGGACTTTAGCAGCAATGGCAAGTACCTGGCCACCTGTGCAGATGATCGCACCGTCCGCATCTGGAGCACAAAGGACTTCCTACAGCGGGAGCACCGCAGCATGAGAGCCAATGTGGAGCTGGACCATGCCACCCTGGTGCGCTTCAGCCCTGACTGCAGGTGAGACAGGATGGAGCCTCAGGTTTGCCTGTAGAAGCCCAGTCCCAAGTTTATGGCTTTCCCATATCTAGTTTGGGATAGTGAGGGCGGGGACTCAGGGTCTCCCTTTGAGTAGCAGAAAGAGAGCATCCAGACAGATTGAGCACTGCGTGGGGCTCCCCAGAGGGTTATGCTGCTGTATAGCAAGGAAGCAACTTGGGAAGTACCAAGGTCTGGCTTCCAGATTAGTCTTGGAAACTATAATGATTTTCAAAGCCCTAGAGAAACTAAATGAGCAAAAGCTATTAAAGGTCTATCTTATGGGGAGTTTTAAGAGATTTTGAACCAAGGGGTAAAATTGTAAGGCTGGATTATAGGGCATGAGGGGAGGTCTTGATTTTCTTCAGAATCTAGCATAGGACCTGGCATACATAGGACTATGTTCAAATGAATGAATTACTTACTTGTCTGCCAACTGTCTTTAGAGCCTTCATTGTCTGGCTGGCCAATGGCGATACCCTCCGTGTCTTCAAGATGACCAAGCGAGAGGATGGGGGATATACCTTCACAGCTACCCCAGAGGACTTTCCTAAAAAGCACAAGGCACCTGTCATCAACATTGGCATTGCTGACACAGGTAAGAGACGTTCAGAGGGTGGACCTTGCCCAAGGCAGGAGGGCATGGCCCTAGTTATATGTGCTGAATGAGTTAATGCTGCCTTTCAGCATTTTGCTCAGCCCCAGCATGATAAAGGGGCTCTGTGTTCCCCTGGAGTCTGGGAGCCATAGTAAATCTCTAGGGAAGGCAGGTAAGAGCCACATTCTTTAGCAAAATCTTTATCTGTGTTGACCCTTGGCCCTGGAGGGGAGCAAGGATACTTTGGGCAGCAGAGGCCTTGATAAGGTGTCTCCTTAGAGATTGATAATTGGTCAAGTAATTGACCTCAGCTTATGTCACTCCTCACTCCTCAGGAAAGTTCATCATGACTGCTTCCAGTGACACAACTGTCCTCATCTGGAATCTGAAAGGTCAAGTGTTGTCTACCATTAACACCAACCAGATGAACAATGCACATGCTGCTATATCCCCTTGTAGCAGGTGAGGAAGGAGGGACTTTGGCATCTGGGATGGGTAGAGGATGGGTCTGGGGGCTGGGGACAGAGCAGTGAGCCAGCTATAAATGGAAAGAGCATACAGTGTGGAATCAGGACACCTAGATTTAAGGCCTAGTCTCTCTTCATCTATAGTTTTTAGATGGGAGTACTATGTATCTTATAGCATGGCTATGTAGGTAAACTGAGATGTGTATAAAAGCACTTTAAAAAGATAATGTTATTTAGGTATAAGATTATTAAATTTCTCAAGGAAGAGGCTTAATTGATTTGTAGAAACAAGATGCCCTTAAAATTAAGTTTTAAAGGAACCCGGCTTATATGGCAGGTTTGTGGCCTCATGTGGCTTCACCCCGGATGTCAAAGTTTGGGAAGTCTGCTTTGGGAAAAAAGGTGACTTCCAAGAGGTTGTACGAGCCTTTGAACTGAAGGGTCACTCAGCAGCTGTCCACTTCTTTGCTTTCTCCAATGACTCCCGGAGGTAAGTTCTCTCTGATTTCTTACTAGTAGCTCTCAGCCCTTCTTGGTAAACAGGGTCTTTCCGGCTATCTCTGCAGCAGCTCTAAAGTGGGTGGGGTGCCTGACCCTCACTCAGCAGGAAGTAGACATAGCAGTGAAGTTGGCTTCCTAGTTGGAGCCCTTAGTGCTGCCCAAGTGCTCTCTCCTCCAGGGTGTGTTGGCACTAGAGCTGTGGTTTTCTATGCTGCAGGATGGCCTCTGTCTCCAAGGATGGTACATGGAAACTGTGGGACACAGATGTGGAATACAAGCAGCAGCAGGACCCCTACTTGCTGAGGACAGGCCGCTTTGAAGAGGCGAGCACCATCCCCTGCCGCCTGGCACTGTCCCCTGATGCTCAGGTCTTGGCTTTGGCCAGTGGCAGCAGTATTCATCTCTACAATACCCGGCGGGGTGAGAAAGAAGAGTGCTTTGAGCAGGTCCATGGGGAATGTATCACTGACTTGTCCTTTGATATCACTGGTCGACTTCTGGCCTCCTGTGGGGACCGAGCAGTGCGGCTGTTTCATAACTCCCCTGGCCATCGGGCAGTGGTAGAAGAAATGCAGAGCCTCCTGAAACGGGCCTCCAATGAGAGCACCCGCCAGAGGCTGCAACAGCAGCTAACCCAGGCCCAGGAGGCCCTGAAGAGCCTGGGTGCCTTGAAGAAATGACTCTGAAGGTTGTAGCAGGAAGGATCTGGCCTTCTGTTGCCACCACTGCTGCCACTTTTCTTCCCAGGTACTCACCAGCTGGAAACCTTTTGAAAGGGTATCCTGTTTTTTTTAATGGTGGCCCCTCCATCCCCCACACCCTCTTCCATTGAAGCTGTTCTTGCCTATTTGATCTCTTTCTCTTCTTGCTGGTTGACTCCTAGCCTTACTTGATCTCCCAACATAATGACCAAGGTGCTTTATCCTGAGCCCAAGGGGCAGAATCTGTCTTCACTGGTCATTGAGGAGAGTGGTAAATAGAAGAGACAAGAAACATGGTCTTTTACCTTCTGGTACCCAAAGAAGTTTGTAATTTTAGAGGCAAAACCTAAAGAATGCCCAAGTACTGCCCTGGCCGGTATTTCTCATTGGTTAGAGCATTGGCTCGGATTTAATTCCTAATAAAGGGCACGTACCTGGGTTGCAGGTTTGATTCCCAACCCCAGTCAGGAATGTGCAGGAGGCAACCAATCGATGTGTCTCTCTCACATCAATGTTTTCACTCTCTCTCTTTCCTTCCCTCTGTCCTCTTCTCTTCCCCTCTCTCCCTCCCGTTGTCCACTTTCTCTTTATAAAATAATCAATGGGCCCAGCCAGTGTGGCTCTGTGGTTGAGCATCAACCTATGAACCAGGAGGTCATGGTTCAATTCCTGGTCAGGGTACATGCCCAGGTTGCAGGCTCCACCCCCAGTGGCGGGGGACGGGCATGCAGGATGCAGCTGATCAATGATTTTCATCATTGATGTTTCTCTTCCTTCCTCTCTGAAATCAATAAAAATGTATTAAAAAAAAATCCTCAGGTGAGGATTAACAACAACAACAAAAAAAGTAAGTAAGGGATTTCATTCTGTGCCTGTTATTTGTAAAATGGAGAATAACCTTTTGACCTCCTTACAAAGATGTTGTGGGGATATGAGAGTATGTATAAAGTCCTTAGATTTGGAAGAAAAGTAGAAAAGAGTAGTTAGTATATGTTATGTGTTGTCCAATATCATTTATTAACTAATGGGTGAAAGTCTCAAATACCGTAGTTTGAAACTAAATTAGGAAGAAACACTTTTGGGAAGGTGAAGTTTCTGGGATCATATGTTTTGTATCTGGTTGTATGGAGGAATCATAGAATCCCAAAATGGAGTCTTCTTTTTCAGAAGGTTATATCCTGTTAGAGGGGACCCCTTTTCAGTTCATTAAACATTTGAGTACTACTCTGCCCACCACAGCTCAAGGCACTGGAGATAAGTATAAATAAGACATGATCTCTTCTATCAAAGGTGGTTGGTGGGAGAGCAGTATATTTGTCTAATAGTACTTAATATTAAGTGCTTTTTGTTAGTTTATTCATAGCTGCAGAAGGCTGTTGTAAAATAAATGATAAGAGAGAGGATTGAGCCAGGATAGAGGCAGTGGATTTGAAGTTGAAGTTGAAGGGATAGATTTGATAAGAGATTAGATATTTAGAAGTTTGAATTTTGGAGTTTAAGGACTGCTTGGATGTGGGATGTAAAATAAAGGAAATGAGAAATCTAGGAAGACTTGAGTCTCGGTAAAACTTACTCATCTAAAATCAAATTCTTATTTCCTCTCTTTAAAACTGGGACCTCTCTTACTCACCCCCAATTCACATAAATGTTTGAGCAAGCCCCAGCCTTGGAGTTATCATTATTCCCTTTCATTACTCCTTCCACCCCACTACCACTACTACCATCCACTTACAAAAAAACTCTTTGGCTATATTCCAGATTATATTATACCCTGAATTTGTTATTTCTCTCCATCTTTTCCGTTACCATCCTGGTCCTAGCCATTGTCACCTACTGGATAATATAGCTTCCCCATTCGTCTCTCTGCTTCTTTTCTTGTTTCACTAAATCACTTTTCCACATAGCAGAGTGATCTTTTGAAAATGTAAACTGATCACATTGTTCCCCAGTTAAAACCCTCCAAAGGCTTCCCATCGCACTTGGAATAAAATCCAAAATTCTCACCATGGCCCACAAGGTCCTATGTAATCTGGCTTTTTCCTTCCTGTGTGTTCTTTATACAGCTTTCTCAACCACCCCAACCTTGTTGTTCCTCAACCAAGCCAAATTATTTCCAGCCTTAAGGGGGACTTGTGCCTATGCTGTTCCCTCTGCTTGGAAGCATTTTTCTTTTCTGTTGGCTGACTTGTCATGTTTGTCATAATTCAGGTCTCAGTTACAATTACACTTCAGAGAGACCCTCCCTAATCACCCAGTCTGAAGTAGCCCTTTCCACCAATCATATAACACCCATCATATAAAGGTATTTTATTATTTTTTATTTCTGAGTGTTATCTGAAATTATCTTGTTTGGATATTTGTTTGCTTCAGGAATTTCTATTTAAATGCTTATGGATGTCAAGTGGGTAATGTAGATGCATGAATTGGTGTTTCTGGGTGTAAGACAATAGGAAATAGTAGGGACCTAAGTGATCCCTAGAGGGCATGTATACTGGGTAAGGGACAGTGGTGGCTGCTACTTATTATTCAGGAATCTAGCAGAAATTGCCTGTTTCAGAGAAGCTAGAAGTTGACAGATTATTATAAAGAGAAAAAATTAAGCACTGTATGGACCAAACAAAACACTAATGTGAGCCAGATGCAGCCCACCAGTCTCTTATTGGCAGCTTCTGGATTGTTCATTAACCCACTGGAATGTGAACTCCACAAAGGCAGACTCCTTGTCTATCTGATTTGCTCTATATCCCAAACACAGTACCTGGGACAGAATAAGCTCTCAATAAATGAACTCAAACCAGGGCAATTGACAGAAATGTCAATATCTTCTGTAACTATCCTCCCACTCCAGATTTCCACTATGGTTCTATGTTCATAATAACAAATTTCTGATTGATAATGCTATGCACATGGGTCCTAGTGAATATTAGCTTTCTGATTGTCAGAAGAATAAGACTAAAATACTTCTTTCGTATCTACTTGGCTCTGATCTTACTCTCATTGTATATCCAGGAAGGGTAGTGACCATAGAATGTTGAGTTACTGAAGTCAGAAGTCTTCCCTTCTGGTTTCAGTTGGATCATTGACTGATTTCAGACCTTGAGGAGGTAGATTATTTGGCCTCTCTGAGTTTGTTCCCTCATCTGTAAAATGGGAGTAAGTCTTGTCCTGTGTTTCTAATGAGCTGAGTGAAAGCACTACACAAAGTCATTACATAGACTTCCTGAGGGCAGAAAGCTCCTCTCACTAAAAATGAGCCTTCTTTTCTTGTAAGCATGGAGAAAGTATCTGGATATTAATGTAGAGCAGAGGCCACTGTGTTATTTTGATCAAATATCCTTGTGTATGAAGGCAGCATTAATATTTTATTACTATTTCAACTTCTGTGGGTTTGAAATTTTTCAAAATAAAAAGTTGGGGAATATTAAAAATGGTGATATATAGCCTATTTTTATCAGTTATCAAAAATAGAAAATATATTTAAGCCACAAGTGTATATTTAAAAGCCTATTGATAGTCTTGGTCAGTTTCCATTAAGATAATTATATTCATATTTAAAGATTGTTCTATAATTGGAGATTATAGAGGCTAAGCAGGAAGCACATACAAATATGATGAGTTCTCAGTAAGGTAGGTTACTTCATATAGTGCTAGATAGACCCAACACTGTTCTAAGTTGGCCCCATATCTAGGAACTTAACTTGGGGATTCATGTACTCCTCCACAAAATTCCAAAAATATGGGTCTTCCTAGTGAGCAGAGCTTTGTTTCAGCCCACAGCTCTTCAGGCTGAGGCCCATGAATGGGCACAGGTTGGCATTGCAAAAACAGCCACAGCACCTGAAAGCTTGGTTCATACACACAAAATTGTGAATGTCTTTTGAGATTGTGACTACCTTTCCAAGTCTTCATTTTAGGCTATCAACTTCCAGAGCTCAGGGCAGTTGGAAAATGAGTGTGGTTTCTACTTGCTTTCTATTCATTATACAAACCCAGTTTGAGCCCATTTGCATTTTCTTGATCATGTTAGTGTTTTTGGCAGAATGCACAGGAGAACAATCAGCCAGCACTCTGAGGGAGGAAAGTTTAACCTTTATTTCGCAGATCTGCTAGTCCAGGGGAATTCTGGATCCAAAGCCTGAACTCAACTCGTGGGGAGGCTCTGACCAATATATCTCCTCCTGTGGTGGGCCCCTGAGGGTCCCCACAGCTCTGCCCAAGTCAGTCTTTGCGGGGCCTTGGGGCATGCTCCGCAGCTCCGCCCAAGTCAGCTGTGGCAGGCCCTGGGGTTAGGCTCTGCAGCTCTGCCCAAGTCAGTCAGAGTGGGGAAGTAAGACTACAATTTTAACCAGATACTGAGCTAGGTTGCAAGGACCCTCATTTTCCTTTTCAGTTCCCCCTCTTGTTCCACAAGCTATTCTTAGCCTTGGGGATTACAAAAGACTCAGGAATTGGGGATAAGATTGACAACTGCTCTAGCTACTTCCTGCTGATCGGGGGCGATGAAAAGGGGTTCAGTATCGAGTCTTCCCCATCTTCCCCAAGGGGGTTGTTGGAGTAGCAAGGGCAGAGAAGTTCTCCTCCCAGTACCAGTCTAGGGTTCCGGTGACACTTGTGTAAAGACAGAATAAAACTGTTAGAAAAAAAACAAAAACAATAATTATCCAGATAGGAGGGGATAAGGAGATTCAGGTTGGTCAGCGGATCCGCTGTCTTCTTGAAGATGATCTGCAGGGGGTGGTTCAGGTCAGAGGTCACCTTCCACTCTGGATGCTGATTGTCCAGCTGGTGGGCTGCTTTTACCTGGGAGTGGTGGATCCAGGTGTTCAGTCCTGCAACTTTGAGAGCTGAGGGGATGGTTAGTATGACTGGAAAAGGTCCCTCCCGGTTGGCTTAAGGCAGCGGTTCTCAACCTGTGGGTCGCGACCCCTTTGGGGGTTGAACGACCCTTTCACAGGGGTCGCCTAAATACATCCTGCATATCAGGTATTTACATTACGATTCATAACAGTAGCAAAATTACAGTTATGAAGTAGCAACGAAAATAATTTTATGGTTGGGGGGTCACCACAACATGAGGAACTGTATTAAAGGGTCACGGCATTAAGAAGGTTGAGAACCACTGGCTTAAGGGGTTCCTTTTTCCAATCTTTTACCCAAACCTGGTCCCCAGGCTTGTGAGGATGCACAGCTGTTCCTAGAGAGATGGACAATCGATCAGTAACCCATCTGTGGACTTCAAGGATAGTTTTCCCAAGTCCTTGTAGCTGTTTCTGAATTTCTAAGTTCCCTATTTCCCCCAAATCTCCCTTTGGCCGAATTAAGGGAGGGGGTGTACCATATAGAATTTCAAATGGAGAGAACCCTACCTTGGCTCTCGGGGCACAGTGCACCCGCAGGAGAGATATCTGTCCAGGGTAAGTTTGTCTCCTGGCATAGCATAGCCATAGCCTACTTGAGAGTCCAGTTCATGCATTCTACTTTTCCTGACTCTGGGGCCTGTAGGCTGTATGTAAGTTCCACTTAATTCCTAAGGCCTTAGCTACCTGCTGTACTACCTCAGCTATAAAGGCTGGGCCAGTATCTGACCCTATGGTTAACTGCATTCCATACCATGGAATTATGTAACGCCTTAGTGACTTCTCTCGCCTTCTCCATGCGGGTACGATATGCCTCAACCCAGCCTGAAAAGGTGCAGACAAAAACTAAAAGATATTTATTTCCTCTACTAGGCCCTATTTCTGTAAAGTCTACCTCTAGATCTTCAAAGGAAGCCTGCCCACAGCACTGAATTCCTATCGGTCCTACAGGATCCTGCCTTGCATTGTTCTGTGCACAGAGGAGGCAGTGCTGAGAGACCGAGGCACATAAGGCGGGGAGAGGGGCAATTAGATCTTCTAGAGCCATCTTCCCTAAGTGGGTAAATTCATGCTGCTGGAGGACTACTCTATGAGCTAACTGTTACAACAGCATGAGGCACTTTAACATTTAAGTTCTGTCTCAGAGTGAGCTTGTCTGCCTCTTTGACTAATAAGGCTGTGGCTGCAAGAGCCCTGAGGCATGGGGGCCACCCAGAGGCAACCGGTTCAATCTGTTTGGAGAGGTAGGCTACTGGCCTCTGCCAGGGTCCCAACTCCTGAGTCAGAACTCCTAGGGCTACCCCGTCTTTGTCTTTATGGTCACGAAGGCTTTTTCCTGTTCAGGACCCCAGTTAATGGGTGCCTTTTCCTCTCCTTTTAAGGCTTCAGAGAGGGGCTTAGCTAGATCTGAGACTCCTGGGATCCAAATTCGACAGAACCCTGCTGCCCCTAGGAATTCTTGAATCTGTCGCTGGGTGCTGGGGACCGGTATGGCACATACTGCCTGTTTTCTTTCAGTCCCTAGTCTTCGTTTCCCTTGGGTAATTTGGAAACCTAGGTATTTGACTTCCCTCTGACAGATTTGAGCCTTCCTTTTGGACACCCGTAACCTGTTTCAGTTAAGAGTCTTAGAAGGGTTTGTGTTCCTTCCCAACACTGAGTTCGCATGGAGCTAGCCAGTAGGAGGTCGTCTACATATTGGAGTAGAACACACCCCACGTACTGTCCTGGAAATTTGGACAAATCTGCTGCTAGTGTTCCACTAAAAAGAGTTGGGGAGTTCTTGAACCCTGTGGCAGTCTGGTCCAGGTGAACTGTTCCTTAGCCCCTGTGGTTGGGTTTTCCCACTTAAAGGCAAACAGGGCTGACTGGAGGGTGCCAGCTGAAGGCAGAAAAAGGCATCTTTTAGATCTAGACATGTAAAGCATTCCGCTTCTGACAGAATGAGTACCAGGAGGGTGTATGGATTCAGCAGCGCCAAATGCAGGGTATAACGGCCTCATTAACAGCCCGCAGGTCTTGTACTGGGTGGTAATCATTGGTCCCAGGCTTCTTAACAGGTAAGAGAAGGGTGTTCCATGGAGACTGACACCACTTAACACATTTCGTACTGCATAGAAATCTCTAAGACATACGCCAGGGACCACACGTTTTTGGGCAAACTGCACGTTATTTAAATCATCATAACTACAGATCATAATGCACTTTAGGTGTTGTTTTTCAATAATTATAACATTTTTATTTACAAAAACAATTAAACAATTAAAGTTCCTAGTACTTTTTTAACGTATGGTACTGCGTAAAACATTTTCTAAAAGCGCCAGGAACTTGAAGACGAAGACTATTCGAATGACCAAAATACAATGTAACTGCAATGCTTTATGGGGTCGTGCAATTATATCGTTTTTCGTAGATTGACCTGCACGGTTTCCACCAATGAGATCGCTTCATTCGATGTGGACAAGACAGTGTGTTGACATCTAAGGTCCATAACAGATGGCGCGTGAAAAACGAGAAAACTCGTGAGCGGTCCTTAACAGATGGCGCGCGAAACACGAGAAAGCTCGTGAGCGGGACGAAAGGTGTTAGGAAGTGGTGGATAGAGCGTCAGCTTGCAGACTGAAGGGTCCCAGGTTCAATTCCGGTCAAGGGCACATGCCCAGGTTGTGCACTCGATCCCCAGTTGGGGGCGTGCAGGAGGTGGCGATCAATGATTCTCTCTCATCATTGATGTTTCTATCTCTCTCTCCCTCTCCCTTCCTCTCTGAAAACAACAAAAAAACATTAAAAAAAAAAAGCCTTAATGGTATTAGTAAATTGTCCAAGGCACACAACCTATAAATGGCATGCCCAGATATTTACATTTAGGCCTGTCTGGTTCTAAGATAGATACATACCTTTAACAACCAGGCCCATACCCAGAGGCAAGAATAGAAATGGATGCCCATATGCCACGTCTTAATATTTAAAAGTTAAATTATACTGAGCTCAAGTATGCTCTATCTTATCTTGATAGGTACAACATCCTAGAAGGCCAAGTTTGAATTTAGAATTCTCAGACTCATGTATGTCACAACATGGTCCCAAAACAGGCCATCCCATGGTCAAGGCCTGTTTCTCTTTTCTTCCTACCTGGTTCTTTCCCACATTGCAGGGGATACTCCAGTGCACACCTCCAAGTGCTGTCAGATCCCTGAGAACCATCACGCCTTCACCCACCACTTGAGCAGCACTGCCTTTACAGGAATGGAGCCAGGGGAGAGGCTCATACCGGCCCTGGAAGCAGATTTGGGCCTGTTTGGGTACAGATTCCAAGGTCTTAGGTACCTGGACTGTGGTCTGGTGGGTGAAGTGGCAGCAGAAGCTCTGGGTAGTCACATTTCCTTGGTCCTGCAAGGTCTGTGCCTCATGGCAGGAGGTCGCAGAAGGCATCTTCTTGACCACATCTAACACTATTAACCTCTGTGTTAACCACACTTCATTCCACCCACCCCCCTGCAGTTTCAAGTTCATTAAGCTCTCATTAATACACCAGAAATACAGTATTTTATTGCGAGTTCCTGGAAGTTCAGCCAGGTATATCTCAGAGCTCTAAAAATTCTGGACATGTGGAAGTAGTCTTGTATGTTTTCATAATTGGGATCTATGGCCTGATTACTGGCTGTCCATTCTCACCTTTAAGTTCTTCCAAGTATCCCACAGACCAGCTGCAGCCTGGGTAGCAGTATGGAAACAATTCATACCTTGATCATTCCTCCATCTCATCCCAGGACCAATCTGGGGTTAAGAAGGAAGCCATGGAGCGCTGAGCATACCAGCTTTCTAATAAACCCATAGAACTTTCCCTCCTGCTTTCATTGTAGATGCTGTCACTACAGCAAGTGAACTCAGCTTTTTCATGCTTAAATATTTCAAACCTACTGGCTTGTAAATTATGCTCATTAAGTAGCAGGGTTTTTGTTTTTGTAAAAAATCAAATTTCCTATTGAATATCCTGTTTTAACCCCTCACCCTCTCCTTTACTTTTTTTCTTCCTTAATGACACCTTTCTGCCACAGCTGACTCCCTAAAGACTTGCTCACTCCATACAAGAAGATGGAGAACTGCAGGAGGGTTTTGAGAGGCAGTCCCAGATTAAACTGATCACCTCTACATACGTTCTAGGACTCAACACAGAGCTTCATCTAATTGTAGGACTGTGCAACATCACAATGGATGTTTTTTAAAGTATATTTTTATTGATTTCAGAAAGGAGAGGGAGATATAGAAACATCAGTGATGAGAGAGAATCATTGGTTGACTGCCTCCTGCATGCCCCCTACTGGGGATTGTGCCCTGACCGGGAATGGAACCATGACCTGGTTAGTTAGCTCAACCACTCAGCCACACTGATGGCTCACAGTGGACTCTAGATGTTTGTCATTGATCCTAGATGTTTGTCATTGATTCCATCAGCTGACTCCCTAGAACAGGGGTGGGCAAACTTTTTGACTCGAGGGCCACAATGGGTTCTTAAACTGGACCGGAGGGCCGGAACAAAAGCATGGATGGAGTGTTTGTGTGAACTAATATAAATTCAAAGTAAACATCATTACATAAAAGGGTACGGTCTTTTTTTTTTCAGTTTTATTCATTTCAAACGGGCCGGATCCGGCCCGCGGGCCGTAGTTTGCCCACGGCTGCCCTAGAATCACTACATGGGGAGACAATGGCTCTGGGTGTAGCTAATTTTTAAAATAGTGTATATATTTTTTATTGATTTCAGAGAGGGGGAGAGAGAGAAACATCAATGATTAGAATCAGTGATTGGCTCTCTCCTGCATGACCCCTACTGGGGATCAAGCCCACCACCGGGCATGTACCCTGACCTAAGGAATCGAACCGTGACCTCCTGGTTCATAGGTCGATGCTCAGCCACTGAGTCACACCTGCTGGGCTATCCCATTATTTCTAGAATCATCCCTTCCCTGCACATGGTTCAGCAATTCCACTCCTCAGTCAGGCAGACACTATTCCTAGGCCTCACATCAGCAAGACATTTGCTTATCAAACCATGATGTTGGTCAATCATGAAAGGCTGAACAGTCATAGTCAGAGGCTGTGTCAAGTTCAGGGTTAGCTAGGCATTTCTCTGGGGCACATAGGAGGAAGTTTCTTTAGAGGTGAGAGAAGTAGATGCTACCAACCTATGCAAACTGTCACCTGCTTCGTCTCCTGAACAGCTGCTACAGGACTCTTCTTGCATACTGCAAGCATCAATAAATGCCTGTCTCATCGGAGCTGCACTGCATATTCAGCATTCATCCAAACATTTATTGAGCATCTACAATGTTTGTGAACACAGTTTGCCTCTGAGCAATTGCATCTACCCTATTTGCAGAAGTCAGCTTCAAGGTCATTTTTCCCCCAGAAGCTTCTGGACACCTCTCAATTAGATTAGGATTGTCACAGTACCTTGTACTTCCCTTAGCCTAGCATTTATAAAACGCCTTTTTAATGCCTGTTTTCTGATCTGTATGTACCACTAAACTGAAAGCTCTTTGAAAGCAAAAACCCAGATTTTGACTGCAGCACTTCGCACAGGGCCTTGTACAGTGCAGGCATCATTTAATGCATTATTGCTGGATTAAAGGCAATGAGTAGAGTGCTAAGTATGAACAAGTGGAACCCCAGGATGTCAGGTCAAGGCTTCTCTGAGTTCAATGAGATGTTGGAAGAGTACCAAAGTGGTCGGTTGACCAGTGCGGAACGTGTGTACAAGGTTGTAAGGCATACTGAAGAAAGGTGTAAAATTCTGTGGCTGGAGTACAGTGGCTTATCTGGGGAGCTAAGGTGCCAGACAGGAAGGGCAGCAGGAAAGGATGATGCAGAACCGCAGTCTCCGTAAGGTCAAGTCCATAAAACAGGTAATGGCAGCAACCCTGGCTTGAGAACGAGACGCCGACCTCCAAATCCTCTGGGAAAGTCCCAGAGATTCCACTGGCAGCGCCTCGCACCTCGCCCAGCCCACAGCACATGCTGCCCGCTCACCGCGCACTTCCGTCCGGGCCGAGGGGTCTTCCGGGGCACCCAGGGGTC